>NC_069499.1:554265482-554460482 GCF_027579735.1 Bombina bombina | reverse complement strand
GATCCGGCGGCATGTTATCTTGCCCTATACTATGTTATCTTGTATGAGACACAAGGTAGATCCGGCGGCGTGTTATCTTGCCCTATACTATGTTATCTTGTATGAGAGACAAGGTAGATCCGGCGGCATGTTATCTTGCCCTATACTATGTTATCTTGTATGAGAGACAAGGTAGATCCGGCGGCATGTTATCTTGCCCTATACTATGTTATCTTGTATGAGAGACAAGGTAGATCCGGCGGCATGTTATCTTGCCCTATACTATGTTATCTTGTATGAGAGACAAGGTAGATCCGGCGGCATGTTATCTTGCCCTACACTGGCGGATGAGTTAAGGAGCAGCAGTCTTACAACCGCTGCTTCTTAACTTAAGTTTTAGGCGGACCTGAAACTTCAGGGCTAGATTGCAGCATCCGCTGCTTGATAAATCTACCCCAATGTGTTAAAAAACAAATCTACACAGCCCCTGAGGTGAAGCATAAAGGGTGTAATACCTCGGACCCCAGTGAGTGAAACCTCTGAGGGGCTAAATTGTAACCAAGGGCTGTGGATTAGACATTGTGGGCCAGATGACGAGTGACGTGCTAACAGTTACGTGCAAGCAACATTGTGTTTATCATGCCTGTTTGCGTGCGTCGGATGTAGCGCTCGTATTACAAGTAAATGCAATCACTTCAGCGCAAATTAAGTTAACGCTAGTTGGGATAGTGCGTCCTCAGAGCTCTGGTTATCTGTTACACAAAACAAAAAAGTCTCACAAAACACATCAAAATACATTAAAAAGTACAGTTACACCCATAATAATACTTTCTAATAAAAATATTTAAAAAATATTGCATAACAAGTTTTAAAGGCTCAAATATATGAGGTCTCAGGTATTAGAAAAAAAAGACAGGCAAAGAGCTTTAACATTGAGATACATACATTCACATGTCTAAAGATGTATATGTATATATATATATATATATATATATATATATATATATATATATATATATATATATATATACTTATATGTGTGTACATGTGTATTTATAATATTTACACATATAAACACAGAAATTCATATGTATACATATATAGACATATATCGAAATGCATTGAAGCCCTTTACAGTCAAGTAGAGAAAAACATGTAAAAAATATCTATGCAATATTCATATTTAATAAAGTGTTATACTGTGTATTTACTGTACATATATTTCAGATTACGATGTTTTGTACATAGCAGAATATGTTCTAAGTATTTTTAAATATATATTCATGTATATATATATATATATATATATATATATATATACACCTATATGTAATCATCTATATCTATATAGGTATGGATATATCTTGTAACAAAATACCTTCAGATTTATGTAGAAATATGTATTTACGAATAAATAGAACATATTCTGCTATGTAAAGAACATTGGAATGTGAAATATTTATTTTTTCATGTTGAGTTAGTGCACTTGAGAATATGCAATTGGGTTTGAGTGTGAGAAGGGTGTTAGGGTTTTTTCCAAATTTTTTGCTTCATTGACTTCTATGGGGGGAATAAGTTAACGGGACCACAATATTCTAACTTCAGCTTTCTGTACGCATCAGGTTAGCTTTATTACTTATCGTGTGCATAAAACCTACTTCTAGCAGAGGTAGCACACGAACAGGAGCATTAAATACCGCACCACTTGTAATTTGGCCCTGTATATGGACCTGACTGTACATATAAGTTAAAATAAAGTTTTAATGTATTATTTTTAGCTCAAAGGTTTAGTTACAATGTAATTATCTTGCTTTAATTCCTGTAGAGCCTCTCACTGCCCACCAATAGACTTGTGTGGGTTGTTCTTAGTAGCCAGTGATCTCTCCCTACTGGGTGAGTTTAACACAAATTTAGACTTCCTGTGAACCAGTTGTAACATAACCTTTTTGCACAAAATAGAAATAAATCTGTCTATCTATCTGTCTTTCTGTCTGTCTATTGCATGTTTAAGTAGTGCTGTATTTTATGCATATTTTTTTATTTCAATACCCCTTTAATACACTAGAAAATTACATTATTTGACCCTTGCTCTCTGTAAGATGTTTATCAATAGGGAATGCGCCTAAGAGCGATGTACTGTAATATAGCCTTGTTAGGTCAGATTTGTAGAGGCTTATCTTATGGGTGGTCTATTAAGAGCATCACAAAAATTAGGCAGACTCGTTGGAAAATAGTTCTGTGCGTTGAGGTTTTGCTTGTGATGCCAAAGACTTTAGGTTGCTAATGATCTCAACCATTCATCGCCAGCCACAGAATTATATTAGAAAGCAGATCATTATGGTTTATGTAATCTATGAAAGAAGAGGGGTAAGGAACCTTCAAGCAAGATGTGTTAACACTAGGCAGCTTCAGGGAAGAGATAATTGCCCACAAACATCAGCCTGAAGCACACAAAACTTTTGAACAGAGTTGTGTATATCTTATGGGAAAGTAAACGCTGGCTTAGAAGTGGCTGTGTTGAAGTGGAACAAGAAAAAATGAAATTGGTCTGTGTTATGTAAATGAGTTGATCCTGTAATCTGCTCTACTGGTAAAGAGCATATGCCAATGCATCAATGTAATGTATTAACAAACAGTAGAATCTGCGCAAATTATATGCCGGTCTGGTTAAACAATTGTTATTGCTGACTCTCTATGCTAAAGATAATGCCTCAAAATAAAATTATATTATAATCACATTTTAATTAAAAATTACACAAGAAATTATTTTCAATTAATGTGTTTTATTTAAATGTAGATACTACTCAATACTACTACATTTGGCGCAAATACACATGCTTAAGTGCCTAATGAAAACCGCAGCAGAGAACTGCTTTTTCAATCACAAATTACTGATGTCCATTTGCTCAGTGGTGCTGAAGTTTTTGTGTGGCCCTCAGGCCAAGGTTTGGACAGCAGTGCTAAAACATCTAGTATTTACTTGCTATTACATGTGGTTATATGGATTGCTGAACTAAATGTGATTTTGTTTTGAAGACTTTCTATTGAATTATGTGCACTCATACAAAATAACAATGACATAGGGCCTGAGAACTGAAAACTCACTGGCATGGAGAGAAATCACACTAAGGGGTATATTTAACAAGCAGCGGATGCAGCTGTTTCCAAGGGTTGCAGGTTCGATTCCCGGCGAGGTCCACTCAGCCTTTCATCCTTCCGAGGTCGATAAAAAGAGCAGCGCCTTGAGACCCTTACAGATGATTAGCCGAGCTTTACAAGTACCCAATACATACATCCCAATCAGATATGGGCGCAAATGTGTAGGGAGTGACAATGATATGCCGACAGAGTATGTTGTCTCGGCATTTAATGATGTTGGGTGGACATGATCATGTCTGCCCGACACTTGATAAATCTACCCCTAAATCCTTTTGGGAATTTTTTTTATAACTATGCAATGTATATGTCTCTCCTTCACACACAGAAACCAACAAAGTGAAAATAAACGTCACTCAAGCTAATATTTGCCTTAGAGGGACCTCAGAGTACTAAAAAGACTTCTTAGATAATCTCGCCCTCTCCGTACCAGAGGGCTTTAGATTCTAATCAGAGAACTTATTATTTTTTGGCAAAATCAAATTCATTTTTATTTGACAAAATAATTGTTTAAGCCCTTTAATGTATATGATGACACGTGGTCATCATTTGCACTATGCTTGTAGGGTTTATGACAACCATGTGTCATCATCACGGGGGGGTCTTTTGGCCCCACCCTACACTTACTGTGGGACTACAAGGTGGGTATTGGCATTGCTGGGAAAATTCCGTCACAAATCTCCATATTTCAGGAAGTTGCAGGCTGATTAACAGAGCTTAAGGCAGCTGTATGAGGAGGGATACATATTCAAAGCCATCAATCTCAGTTACCTTAAGCCCTAGAAATGCTCAAGACCCAAAATGAAAATAAACAGTTTAAACCAAACTTTATAAACACACACACACACAGATACTGTATATATATATTATACATACTGTATATATATATATATATATATATATATATATATATATATATATATATATATATATATATATATAGCAAAAGGAAGAATTTTGCAGACAACGGTCAATATAGATAAAACTTCATCTTTATTGTAGAAAACATTAAAACACTCCAGGGGTCATCACAAGTACACAACACGAGTGTCCGCTAACATGTTTCGGCCCTCAGGCCGTAATCATAGCTAAAGGACTGTGCACCTGTGTTTCTTAAAAAGCAACAGGAACTCTTTGATTGGTTTAAAATTGAAGGCGTGTTGTGTAAAGGTTAACCCTTTGGGAACCAACTTTAATTTACATACATATATGAATGTGTATATTGCCCTTCTAAGAATTAAATCTAATCAATACTAGGTAACCGACGTTATTGCATAAATTACTATACTACTTGCTCATATACAATGTAGAGATTTAAGATGAACTTAGTAAATAAAACATTAGATATTAAAATAATAATAATGTTGATGTTAACCCTTTAAGTTCAAAGTAGAATAAATAATTCTATAGTTCCTATACGATATTTATCGACAGGTTAATCTCACTAGTATACACTTTAAAAAAATTCAAGAAGAATGTTTCTTAATCGTCTATTGGTATAACCTAAAGAATTGGGAAGAATAATAATAATAATAATCTAAACTGTACTCAACTAGATTATTATCCTAGACTGTACTTGACTAATGTGACTAAGAAATGTGAACAAAGATTTATATCTAGAACATTCCATATAAAATCCGAAAAATTAATTAAGTGTTTAAATTTATCAGACAAAGAGGATTAATTAAGTGTTTAAATTTATCAGACAAAGAGAATAGAGATCAGAAAGCTGTTGGTATTGGATTTATTATAGGTAGACCTTTTATGGTGAACCTAATGTGGTGTAATACAGGGAACCAGGGGCTCTTAAAGATGTTTAAAGATGCTGTAATATGAACTGAAACATGGGCATTTACTGACCACATTATTAGGAGAGCATAGACAGACCACTGCAGAAGAGGGAAGGGATATTACTCCCAAAAATTGATCAAATCATATTCCGAATTTAGACCCTTCGGTACACGCGTTTGTAATTTAAAAATCCAGAAAATTTCCCTCTTCTGCAGTAGTCTGTCTCTATTGCCCCCTCTAGGCGGACAAAACACTCTCTCAATGGCCTGCCACCTAAGTGTTTCCACACTTTTTTGGTGGTATTTCGCAAAGTGCTGCACCAAGGGAGTAGACGCAACACCTGCCTGAATTGTGGACAAGTGATTTCGGATACGTACTTTTACCTCGGTGGTCGTGAGCCCAACGTATTGTAGGTGGCAACTAGTGCAACTCAGGGCATAAACTACATACGTGGAGGTACATTTGAGGCAAGACTGTATGGAATAAACCTCTCCAGTAACTTCAGATCTGACACTATCAGACTGTATTACATATTCACACACCCTACATTTATTTAGGCACTTGAAGGTGCCTTTATGGGTCAGCCAGGAACTTTGTCCCCTGTCAGTTTTAGGGAGAACAGAGGGAGACAGTAAGTTACCAAGTGTAGTTGTTTTTCTATAGGAACAGCGCAGACCTTGAGCAATACAATGCTCCAGTTTGTCATCAGCCGCCAAAAATGAAAAATGTTTTTTAATAATTTTACATATATCGGCATATTCCTGACTGTATTCAGTGACAAAGGTCACTCCCTTATGTTCAGCTTTAGACTTAGTACCATCCCTGTTTAGAACCGCAGACCTTTCTAGAGGATCCACTTGGCTTCTAGCCTTTCTAATTACTTTTGTATTATATCCTCTGTTCTTCAACCTATTGGTTAAATCGTCACACTGTTCAGCACATTTTTCTGGCAATGAACAGTTACGTTTAACCCGAATGAACTGGCCTTTAGCCACAGCAAAAGGTACATGTCTAGGGTGGCAGCTACTTGCGTGCAAGAGGGTGTTACCCGTTATGGGCTTCCTATATATTTCTGTCTCAACCTTTCCATCCGTTGTACCTATAATAGTGATGTCCAAGTAATTTATCACATTATCCTGTAGATCACAGGTGAACTCAATTCCAATGTTATTGGAATTCAAGTATGTGACAAAGGACATGAACTGTGACTCACTTCCACTCCACACGAGGAGTAGGTCATGTATATAGCGGCCGTAAAAATAAATATATTCTCTGAAGGGGTTTCCATCCCCATAGACGTGGGACAGCTCCCACCAACCCATGAACAGGTTGGCGTAAGAAGGGGCAAACTTCGCCCCCATCGCTGTCCCACGTCTCTGGAGAAAGAAACCACCCTCAAAATATATATATATATACACACACACACAAACACACACACTAATGACAGGCCATCAAAAGGCCTAGAGACCCCATGACCCCTTTTTATAACGACCATAAGCCTTTTTCAAATAAAGCTGCTAAATAAGTATTAATAGCTACGTGAACAATGTGGTAATAATAGTGATCACCTAGCATGAATAATGCAAATGTGCATTTATTTGAAGAGAGGCTTATGGGAGCTCCTATTTTCACATAACACAAATGAATATAAAAGCTTTGCTGGGATCCTCTTTGTTCAGAAATAGCAGATTTGCCATTGCTTTTTGGTAATTAGAAGGCTGCTTAATTGTAGCTGTGCACCACACTTCTGAAATTCCTGGCAGTTAAGGGGTTTATCAGGTAGCTTGTAAGGTTAAGTTTAGCTGTTGATTAGAGATTACCTTCCCACCTGATCCCTCCCACACCCTGATCCCTACTTGATCTCTCCTAAACAGCTATATTCCCTCCCTCATCCCCCCACTGGTATGGTAAACAACCATCTTAGGTACTGGCAGACAGTCTGCCAATGTGAGGTTTTTGTCCTATTTTTTAAATTATTTTATGCATTTTAGGAATAACCCCCTTACCTTCCCACCTCCCTGATCCCTCCCAAACAGTTCTCTAACCCTTCCCACTCTAACTAGTATCTGCCATCAGTTTTTTATACATTTTTAAAAAAATAAATAAAAACAAAACACACATTTTTCTGTAGTGTAGCTGCCACTCCCCCCTTATTCACCCCACCTCCCCCCTCTAGGCAATCTTTTTCATTCACCCCTCTCCCCTCTAATTTCCCCCTCTCCACTCTAGGGCCCCCATCTAACTCCCTCCCACTCTCAATGTGAATTTTATTCTGCAGTGTAGCGGTCCCTCCCATTCCCGCCCACTTCCCTTGTGACCCTCCCATGCCACCAATGATTGGCACCACCACTACTTGATGCAGAGAGGGACACAGCGTGTCTCTCTCTATCAGTCTCTCTGCACTTCTATTTCTGCACTGCCCCACTTGTGACAGTGGTAAGATCATGGCAGAAAGAGGCCCAGGCTGTTTTTTTAAGGGCTAAATGACCAGTGTGGTACAGGGTATGGTGCTGGTCATTAAATGGTTGACATTTTATTGTAGAGTTCTCATATGTACATAAAATAAAGGTAAAATATATGGTTTGACTCTGGGAGTGCTGAAAAAACCCCCAATATATGAAATGTGTAGGTTTCTCACTGAAAAGTGGCTTTCAGTGGGTCTTAAATGTGAGCAGCATCTAAAATGTTCCAAACAGCCCAGTATAGTTCTCAACTCTTTGAGATAAAATTAAGTACTTTAAAGTACTTTAAAGTATAAAGTATAAAATTTAACTATGTCTTAGTTTACACTGTATTTGGCCTAGATTACAAGAGGAGGGATAATGCAAGTGCTATAAAACATTAGTAGCATATCGATGACGAATCTAGCTTCCTCCAAGGAAGCCGGATTCGTCATTGCTGTGCTAAGTACAGCAGGAGCTGTGGAAGGAAGATCGCCCGTCAGCTGCGTCATGTAATAGGTCAGTGACTTTGTAAAATATACAGATTGATAGTAAATTCATATATATCCTCTTTGATATAAAAATGTCTTGACATCTGTAATGATACAGTTCTCTCTATCAATGAACCTGAAATGGGGGACACAACCCCCCCTTACTGATTACACATCTGAGAGTTTAAAGCAGACAAATGTCTCCACTCAATATACAGATTGCACTTTGATGTATATCTAAATAACTCGAATAAAGGAATTGCCTACAAGATAATGCCCCCTGTAGTGACCTAGAGACAGACTGCAGTGGTCAGTATTTGAAGCTAGCAGAATCTCAGGAAAAGAGTTAATTCTCCATACTGAGTTTCAATATACAAACTTCAGACTCTGTGTCAGCTTCAAATGCCCTTGATGGTATGTGGGGAAGCTGAATCCATATAAGAAATTGAGATGTGAGGTTTATATATTGTTTATATATTGTATGTTGTTTATATATTGTATAAATGTATGTTTTATATATATATATATATATATATATATATATATATATATATATATATATATATATATATATATATATATATATATATTGTAATAGAGTGTGTTCTAATAGCGCTTGCAGAAGATGTTCCTCACAGGCAAAATGGGAGAGAGGAAAACAGAAATGGGAATATTCCCAGATGAATCAGGGCAATATAAGGAGATTTTAAACAATAATAAATGCTCACCTGTTGGATTACAGGGACCAGCAATCAACGACGGATGGAAATGGATGGTGTGTGTAAGCACCAAAGCACATGTAAGGGAAACAAAACAAATATGCACCCCAAAGGGATATTAATGTATATATTAATATCTCATAATATCAACCGGAGGCTGCTTGTGGGAACCTCCAATTCTTACCACACTGTATAAGTGGACAGAGGGTAAAGAGGAAGGAAGTTCCTATTTAATATAAGCTGATAAACAAAAAACAAAATATTTTAATGATGAAAAAAGGATAGAAACGGAGATATATAAAATATATATATATGCGTGAATATGAAGAAATCAACAAGAGAATTAAAAACAAATATAATTTATTATAGTACTCTTAAAAATATATATATGACTTTTAAAACCTATATATATAAAAAAGGGGGGTATACAAAAATGGATAATATACATAAAACGCTTATTGTGATAGCCAAATAGGAAAAAAAGGGGTAAATAAGTAGCCACGAAGCACGAGAGACTAAAGTGCCGTTTAGGTGGCAGATTTACTTACTTAAAAATAAAGTTGAGGGTGGGTGCCCAATGTTAGGGTCCTAGGGTTCGAGATTGGAGGTAGAAAAACGGCTGAGACCACCAGCGCTGCCCGGTGCAGCTAGTACCGAGGTCTCGGCGTGTGATTCGGAATTCCGGAAGTGACGTCACGAACGTGCGTCACGTGCCTTACGCGTTTCGTGAGCGTATCAGCTCACTTCATCAGAGGCTAGTGGATCTAGTGGCATCCTGGGTACCCTTAAATAGCGTCAAGCTATTTGGTACAAAAAAAGGGGGGGCAATTATGATCTAATTAATCCGATGTTTATTTTTTGTATTTTTTTTTTTTTTTTGTATTTTTTGTATATACACGGCAATTGTAGATAACGGGGAATATTTACAAAACAAAGGATTAAGTGAAAAAATAATTAAGTGAAAAAATAAAAGATATATATGAATATATAAAATGGATAAAAATGGAAACAGTGGACAATCCATGATTATGAAAATGGGGATATTTGGAATCATAAAAAAATTTTCTAAAAATTTTTTATGTAAAAGTTATAAAATATGTAAAATATGAAAAAATGTAATAAAATATGGATAACCTAAAATATTATTAGCAGATTGAAATGTAGGGATATGTATGTATATGTAATTATGTTTATACATATTTATAAAAAAGAAATTAATAGGAATAAAAATGTAATGAAATCCTTGGTATTTTTATTTATTGCTTTAAAGGAAGGCTGCTAGATCTATATCAGTGTTTAGGCCATATGGTTTCCTGGTTTTTAATTTGTGAATCCAGTATGTTTCTCTCTTTCTTAACTGGAGTAACCTATTTTCTCCTACTCTGTATGGAATGTGTTCAATGGCTTTAATTTTTAGGCCTTCCACACTTTTTTCGTGGAATTCCTCGAAGTGGGTACCAATGCCATATTCTGGTTTGTCACTGGTGATGTTTTTTGTGTGTTCTAAAAACCTAGTCTTCAGTGTTCTTTTCGTTCTTCCTATATATATTTTATTACAGCTGCAGGTTAATTGGTAGACAACAAATTCGGATTTGCAGTTCATCAAACTCCTGATTTCAAATTTGTTTTTTTCATTATCCATGATCCATTTGTTTTCTTCCTTGTTTTTACTGATATGTTCGCAACACACACAATTCTTCCGATTGCATTTGTAAAAACCTCTAGTTTTGGTTTCTAACCAATTTCCCTGAGTTGATGCTTTTTTAGATTTTAGTTTAGTGGGAGCTAGTATGTTTTTAAGGTTTGTGTTTTTCTTATATGTAATTTTCGGTTTCTCCGGTAATGTTTCCTTTAGGAAGGGGTCCTTCATAAGTAGGTGCCAGTGCTTATTTAATATTTTTTCAATGTTTTTGGCTCCACTGTTGTATGTGGTGATAAACCTGGGACAGATAGTGTAATCCATATCTGTATTATTTTTATTTTCTGTTTTTTTCGGGTTAAGTAGATTATCTCTATCTATTTTGCTTACTCTCTCATATGCTTGATCTACTATTTTCCTATTATATTTTTTGTTGTAAAACTTTTGTTTAAGCACACTTGCTGTTTCTTCAAAATCCTGATTTTTAGAGCAATTTCTTTTTATTCGTTGAAACTGACCGAATGGAATATTACTAATCCATTTCATGTGATGGTTGCTCGTGGCGTGCAAGTAGCCATTTGTGTCGGTTTCTTTTGTGTAGATTTTTGTTTCTATCTGTTCATTTTCAATGAATATAGTGATATCTAGAAAGTTTATTTCCTTCTTACTCCATGTATTAGTGAATTTCAGATTCCAATTATTATTATTAATGTGATGGACAAATTCTTCAAAGTGCTTTTCATCTCCGTTCCAGATGATTATGATATCATCAATGAACCTTTTCCATGTAATTATATGTTCCAAGAATGTGTTGTTTTTCCATACGTGTTGGTCCTCAAAAGCTCCCATATACATGTTGGCAAAACTAGGCGCAAACTTAGTGCCCATTGCTGTGCCGAATTTCTGGAGGAAAATTTTATTTTCAAATGTGAAATAATTTTTGGTGAGAATGAATTTGATTGCTTCCCCAATGAAGGAAATTTGTTCTTTTTTGATATTGGTATCTGATGTAAGAATTTGGTTCACTGCATTTATACACTTACTGTGTGGTATGGATGTATACAGTGCAGTTACATCCAATGTTGCTAATGAATAATTGTTGTCCCAACGTAAGTCTTTCAATATTGTGAGTAGGTGTGGAGTGTCCCTTAGGTATGACTTAATTGTTGGTACCACGGGTTGTAAAAAATGATCCACATATTCTGATAAATTACTAGTTAAACTGTTTATGCCAGAAATGATTGGGCGTCCTGGAGGATTTTTAGTGTCCTTGTGTACTTTTGGTAAGTGGTAAAATACTGCGGTTTTTATCATGTCTGTCGATAAGAATTTATATTCATCATCGTCCAAAATGTTTTCTTTCCTTGCATTTCTCAGTAATTGGGCATATTCATCTGTGAATTGGCTGGTGGGGTCTTTTGGTAGTACTTCATAGGTCTCTGTATCTGACAGTATCCTGTTGGCTTCGCTGATATAATCACCTTTGTTTTGTATTACTATAGAACCACCTTTATCAGCCTCTCTAAATACTAGTGTTTCATTTTTACTCAGGTTCTTTAGAATTCTTTCTTCTTTGTTTGTCAGATTTTTGTTGTCCAATTTGAATGATTTACACATTGACTCTAAATCGTTAAGTACTAGGTCTTCAAATAGTGAGATATATTGCCCCTTGGCCTGAGTGGGATAAAATATTGATCTCGGTTTGAACCCGCTGTGTTTCATGATTCTGTTTGTTTCTAGTTGTGCTATTGTCTCCGTGTCTAATGATTCCAGTAGATTCAATGTTGGAATATCACTTTGTGTAAGGACAATTTCATTCAGTAGGTTTACATCTGTCATAGGTTCACTGATGTCTTTTTGGTCTATGTTTTTCTTTTTAAAGTACCGTTGTAGAGTTAGTTTTCTTATATATTTATTGCAGTCCACAAATAATGAGAAGGCATCTGTTTTTTTACTAGGGGCGAAGGAGAGGCCTTTTTTAAGCACAGTCTCTTCTTCCCTAGTCAGAATCCTATCTGACAAGTTGAATATTTTTACTAGGTCATTTTCATCAGGGTTTATACTGATTGTTGCCTTGTGTGCCAGTTTTCTCTTCTTAGTTTGTTTCTGTTTACCTGCTCTGCATCCTCTTCCCCACTTTCTTTTCTTCTTTTTTGTGGGGTTGATCTCTGTTGTACTTGAAAATTCTTCTCCTGGTTTTCCACTCGGAGTCTTGGGGGGATGTACGGTCTCTGGAAGGACTCTTTTCTTTCTCTGAGTCCTAAAAAATGCGTATGTCCTTGCTTCATATTTTGTTGAGTTTTTGTTCTCCATTGGTTATTTGGTTCCTGATACATATCTTCATAATCATTTCTGTGGTTTCTTATTTCTTTTGGTCTAATAAAGTCTTGGTGGTAGTTATTTTCTCTTGTAGTGTAAAAATCCCTATCAGGGTAAATGTAATTATTGTGTGAATTGTAATGTTGATTGTAATTTTGTTTTCCTGGATACTCATTATAGTTAAAGTTAGACTGGTGTTGTTTGTGGTGATGATAGTTTTGCTTTCTATTATAATATGAGTAGTTATTTGCTGGTTTCATTTTTGAAGATGTGTTGCTAAATGTCTGATTGTGTTTGTCTTTGTTTGTATTTGAACGAGTTTGTTGTTCTCTGGGTATGTTTTGGTATTCCATGTTTTCATTGGTGTGTGTTATTCTATCTGGAAAAAATCTATTTTTTGTATTGCTGAAAACTTCTATATTTGGTGTGTCTGTAGCATCAACAAATTCTTCTCTTTCTGTGTTAGTGTGTGTATCCCCTACTTCAATTTTCTTATTATTGATATCTCTTTCAAGTTTTTTCTTTTTCTTTAAAATAGTGTCATATTCCAATTTCTGAGTTCTGCTTGCAATATCTTTATCTAATTGTTGGTAGTATACATCTTCATTGAAGGGTTGTAGTTTCTGTCTAATTTCTTTAATTTCTTTTCCTATTTTTTCTAGGTTCTGTTCTCTATATTTAATTAAAATTTTAATAAAAGTATTTGAGCAAATCTCCATTGCTTCCTCCCATTCTGTGATTAGTTCAATATCGTCTGAATTAAAGATGGGAGTTTTAGTGAGTCTTAAGCCTTTCGGTATTATGTCCAATTTTTGATAGTTTTCTAAGCCGATTATGTCATTCCAGTTGCTCACTTCTAATTTCTTTAATTTTTCTAATCTCCTAAATAAGGCTTTAGGGTTCACTTGTTCTGCAGACATAGTGGTTGGTTCTATTCTTTCGGTGGTGATAGACCATGATCTTTTCTTAGTTTTTATGTCAAAATAGTTACCAAATGCATAAGTTACCTGCATTTTATTTTATTAGATAGGAGATGAAGTATTGTTATGTGTCTGATGTGGTTAAATCAGATTGACAAAGGAATAACTGACCACAACTCTTATTTAGGCTGCTACTATCCAATGGAGGAAGGTTGAACAGGCGATAGGTGAGGGTTTTAGGTAGTTGCGCCACAACAAGAGTAATAGTAGTATTGCAGTGAAATGCCCTTAGAGGATGTCCAGTGCCTGCTGCTATTAGTGATGTCTCATTCCTCCTGAATGGGACTAAAGTTGTGAGAATTGTAATAGAGTGTGTTCTAATAGCGCTTGCAGAAGATGTTCCTCACAGGCAAAATGGGAGAGAGGAAAACAGAAATGGGAATATTCCCAGATGAATCAGGGCAATATAAGGAGATTTTAAACAATAATAAATGCTCACCTGTTGGATTACAGGGACCAGCAATCAACGACAGATGGAAATGGATGGTGTGTGTAAGCACCAAAGCACATGTAAGGGAAACAAAACAAATATGCACCCCAAAGGGATATTAATGTATATATTAATATCTCATAATATCAACCGGAGGCTGCTTGTGGGAACCTCCAATTCTTACCACACTGTATAAGTGGACAGAGGGTAAAGAGGAAGGAAGTTCCTATTTAATATAAGCTGATAAACAAAAAACAAAATATTTTAATGATGAAAAAAGGATAGAAACGGAGATATATAAAAAATATATATATGCGTGAATATGAAGAAATCAACAAGAGAATTAAAAACAAATATAATTTATTATAGTACTCTTAAAAATATATATATGACTTTTAAAACCTATATATATAAAAAAGGGGGGTATACAAAAATGGATAATATACATAAAACGCTTATTGTGATAGCCAAATAGGAAAAAAGGGGTAAATAAGTAGCCACGAAGCACGAGAGACTAAGGTGCCGTTTAGGTGGCAGATTTACTTACTTAAAAATAAAGTTGAGGGTGGGTGCCCAATGTTAGGGTCCTAGGGTTCGAGATTGGAGGTAGAAAAACGGCTGAGACCACCAGCGCTGCCCGGTGCAGCTAGTACCGAGGTCTCGGCGTGTGATTCGGAATTCCGGAAGTGACGTCACGAACGTGCGTCACGTGCCTTACGCGTTTCGTGAGCGTATCAGCTCACTTCATCAGAGGCTAGTGGATCTAGTGGCATCCTGGGTACCCTTAAATAGCGTCAAGCTATTTGGTACAAAAAAAGGGGGGGGGCAATTATGATCTAATTAATCCGATGTTTATTTTTTGTATTTTTTTTTTTTGTATTTTTTGTATATACACGGCAATTGTAGATAACGGGGAATATTTACAAAACAAAGGATTAAGTGAAAAAATAATTAAGTGAAAAAATAAAAGATATATATGAATATATAAAATGGATAAAAATGGAAACAGTGGACAATCCATGATTATGAAAATGGGGATATTTGGAATCATAAAAAAATTTTCTAAAAATTTTTTATGTAAAAGTTATAAAATATGTAAAATATGAAAAAATGTAATAAAATATGGATAACCTAAAATATTATTAGCAGATTGAAATGTAGGGATATGTATGTATATGTAATTATGTTTATACATATTTATAAAAAAGAAATTAATAGGAATAAAAATGTAATGAAATCCTTGGTATTTTTATTTATTATTTATTGCTTTAAAGGAAGGCTGCTAGATCTATATCAGTGTTTAGGCCATATGGTTTCCTGGTTTTTAATTTGTGAATCCAGTATGTTTCTCTCTTTCTTAACTGGAGTAACCTATTTTCTCCTACTCTGTATGGAATGTGTTCAATGGCTTTAATTTTTAGGCCTTCCACACTTTTTTCGTGGAATTCCTCGAAGTGGGTACCAATGCCATATTCTGGTTTGTCACTGGTGATGTTTTTTGTGTGTTCTAAAAACCTAGTCTTCAGTGTTCTTTTCGTTCTTCCTATATATATTTTATTACAGCTGCAGGTTAATTGGTAGACCTCGGTACTAGCTGCACCGGGCAGCGCTGGTGGTCTCAGCCGTTTTTCTACCTCCAATCTCGAACCCTAGGACCCTAACATTGGGCACCCACCCTCAACTTTATTTTTAAGTAAGTAAATCTGCCACCTAAACGGCACCTTAGTCTCTCGTGCTTCGTGGCTACTTATTTACCCCTTTTTTCCTATTTGGCTATCACAATAAGCGTTTTATGTATATTATCCATTTTTGTATACCCCCCTTTTTTATATATATAGGTTTTAAAAGTCATATATATATTTTTAAGAGTACTATAATAAATTATATTTGTTTTTAATTCTCTTGTTGATTTCTTCATATTCACGCATATATATATTTTTTATATATCTCCGTTTCTATCCTTTTTTCATCATTAAAATATTTTGTTTTTTGTTTATCAGCTTATATTAAATAGGAACTTCCTTCCTCTTTACCCTCTGTCCACTTATACAGTGTGGTAAGAATTGGAGGTTCCCACAAGCAGCCTCCGGTTGATATTATGAGATATTAATATATACATTAATATCCCTTTGGGGTGCATATTTGTTTTGTTTCCCTTACATGTGCTTTGGTGCTTACACACACCATCCATTTCCATCCGTCGTTGATTGCTGGTCCCTGTAATCCAACAGGTGAGCATTTATTATTGTTTAAAATCTCCTTATATTGCCCTGATTCATCTGGGAATATTCCCATTTCTGTTTTCCTCTCTCCCATTTTGCCTGTGAGGAACATCTTCTGCAAGCGCTATTAGAACACACTCTATTACAATTCTCACAACTTTAGTCCCATTCAGGAGGAATGAGACATCACTAATAGCAGCAGGCACTGGACATCCTCTAAGGGCATTTCACTGCAATACTACTATTACTCTTGTTGTGGCGCAACTACCTAAAACCCTCACCTATCGCATATATATATATATATATATATATATATATATATGGATCTCGGAGATAAGTCTAATGCCATATACTACATTATATAAATAGCTGTATTGATTTGAAATATGTGAATAAACAACATTTACTTTTATCTCAGAAATCTGATGTACCAATGAGGTTTGGAAATTAATACATTTAAATAAGCTGTTCTATGAATATTATCATAGACATGAGTCTATGCACTCAAATTAGTAAGACATGAAATGATTAAATAAAATATATATATTAAATAGTCAAATATATATATATATATATATATATATATATATATATATATATATATATATATATATATATATATATATATATATAAAATGAATTAATTACTACAGAATTCAAATTAAATGCAATGCAATATCAAAATATGAAATTATATAATTCTATTAAAATCAAATAATTAATAGTATAACTAATTATTAACATGGTACTAGAAATTATGAATTAAAATGACTAAGTCCCCTAATAGAAATATGACTCTTAAGTACATCTCTTAAGACATTGTCAATAGGAAACTTATATTATATGCAGGGCTCAAAATTTCCACAAGCCCACTAGCCATTGGCGAGTGGAAATTTAACAGTGGCGAGTAAAAGTTATTGAGAAAATATTAGGCTACCCTACAAATCTAATGGGATATTATATATCTGTGAAAGGGCAAGAATATATTATTCATCTAGGGCTATAGGGACCTCATTATTATTTAGACTGTTACTTCTGAGAGGGTAAACAGAGGCAGAGAGAGACTGGAGAGAAATAGTGAAAGTAGAGAAAAAGATACAGTTAAGGAGTGGACAGAAAAAAGAAAAAGTGAAGAGATATGAGAGAGGAGAGAGAAAGAGTGTAAAGAGAAGACATTGCCTGAGAGAGAAGGGAGGGGTGTAAAAGAGAGATTGAAGAGAGGAGGGAGTTGATAAAGAAAGATGATAGATGATAATAATAAAACAATTTTTCCAGGTCTGCTATGACCTCACATTAATGTAAACACATTGGGGCCGAATTATCAAGCTCTGAATGGAGCTTGATGCCCCTGTTTTCACGCAAGGCTTCAGGCTCGCCAGAAACAGTAGTTATGAAGCAGCGGTCTAAAGACCACTGCTCCATAACTTGTCCGCTGCCTCTGAGCCTGTGGTCTTCAATCCGTCCGATCCTATATGATCGGGTTGATTGACACCCCCTGCTAGCGGCCGATTGGCCATGAATCTGCAGGGGGTGGCATTGCACAAGCAGTTCACCAGAAATGCTTGTGCAATGATAAATGCCGACAACATATGCTGTCGGCATTTATCAATGTGCGGCGGACATGATACGCTACATTGTATCATGTCCGTCAGCACTTCAGTAAATCGGCCCCTCTGTGCTTTCTCTCAGTTCAACAACTTCCTTTTCTGTCAAGCTGTTGTCTTCCCTAGAAGATGATGTTGCTAACTGCTTTGCACTTATTTTTTAAAATGTATTACTGTATGCAGCATTATTTAATTAATGGTATAAAACAAAAACAATATTAAAAAAATACTGTACAATAAGGTGTTTTACATTGGCTAAACATATGCAAAGAGGGGGGTAGTGGTAGTCAGTGGGTAGCAGGTTGGATCAAAAGTGGTGAGCAACATTTTGGGCTGGCTAATAGCCTAGGGCTTGAAATTTTGAGCCCTGTTATATGTATGTATATATATATATATATATATATATATATATATATATATATATATATATATTATAAGATTTAATGATAACCATGTTTAGTCTTAAAATATACATACTCAGTCAAATTAAATAATCACATTTAATAGTAACCAAATATAATAAGTATATTGAATGTACATTTATGAAAAAAGATATATATATATATATACTGTGTGTATATATATATATATATATATATATATATATAAATAAGGAAATATATTGTTCTGTAGTTTAAATATCTTACTGATAAAACCACATTTCCAATCTTGTTGCCCACCGGTGCTCGATACAGGAATTGCAGCCAGAGATATTCAATCAAAGGGGGATTAAACTACAGATCTGCAAGAATTACCATAGCCAATGAGAGTTATCCAAACCCAAAGATTTCTCTATTGGGTGATTAAGAAACGGGGAGGAGTTTATCACTGATATAAGCTCTGAACATGGGAGAGAATGGCTCCTTGCTGCTTCTTTTTGGTGATTTACTAACTGACCTTTGCCTTGGTGGTGAGCTGTTCCTTTCTATATTATTGCAATCCTGCAAAGCTGCCATATTTACTTACAGAAGACGCAAATGTGGGGACACAGTCTTTGTAAGAAAAACCTCCTTCTGATAAGAGATTATTGGGTTTACTTCTTTTCCAAAATTTGTGCAAAAATCTCCTTTAATATGACAATAAGAGGAATCTGGATGCTGAAACTCTCAAATATTGGTATCTGGTAATGTTTAAGGGATTCAATGTTTCTTTATAATTATAAATATATTAAATCAAAGATATTCTTTATTGCAGTAGTTGAATTAAAGCTGTATTTAAAGGTGTAAATTATAGTTATAATTTATATTTTATAGGCCTGTGTAGTCTATAAATAATTATATTAGTGCTAAGTAAATTTATTATTAAGAGGAAAGTATTTAGTATTTTAATGTTCATAGGTTAAACCGAAGCTACTGTGATATATTTTAAAAATTGCGTATATTATTGTGGTTAAATTGAACATATTTAATTCAATATTAATTGGTATATGTTAAATTGAAAATATAGTGTTAAATCTAGTTGTTTAATTGAAGTACAAAAGATTATTTTGGCCTAAATTAGTGAATTACATTTTCCTAAAAATTCCATTATATTTGTGGGAGTAAAGCTAGGATTCCATTATGAGGTTTGGACATAGGCAAGTCCAAATGTTGTTAAATAAGCTATATATTGAATTGGTTAATATTTCTGGCAATTATAAATTGTTCTAGTAAAATTTAATTGTGATATTTGATAATTAATTCATTTTGAGTTAAGGTAGATTTATATATTATATTGTGTCCATAATACAGAGGTACCAGACAATTTAATTGAATATTAATTGATCTAAATATTTTTATAGCATGTTAAATTACTTTATGATTGTAATAATCAATTAATACATACACCTGGTCATAAGTGATATTCAGTTTACTACATAAATATAATCTGCGTGTTCATAAAGATTAACTGGTCAGAACTTAGGAAATATTTTAAAGTGTTATTGAATATTAATATAGATAATTGACAATAATTTCATTATTGTTGTTAATTATTAATATTCATAATTAAACATACTAACACGCTTGGAGGACACTCCTTAATGATGTACTAATATTATTAGGATACACAGCTGAGATATAATTCTAATCGACAAAATTATATAATATTACTGGAGGTTACTACTGAAATAATTATAAATAAATAAAAAATAATATTGTAACCAAAATTAAATATAATAATATAATTGGTGGCAACATTAAGATAAATACACCAATAGCTGTCATAAGGAAAAAGGTATGTATTTAAAAGAAAAACGCTTAAATGTAAAGTTTAATGAATGAAAGTGCCCCTGTTTTTAAGAGTATTTTTAAAAACCAGACACCTTCTCATTAAACTTTACATTCACTTAAAACAATGATAACAGTTTTTAAAAGCATTTAAATGAGAATGGATTGCGTGCAATCACAAAGCTTCTATCACTTCGCACTATCCATTAAAAGTATAGGGTGCTATATATGTCTCAGGTTTGGTAAATGCTTTAGTTAAACATTTTAACCAATGACTTGCAATAACTGATTGAGCATTATTAATTGCACATAGGCTTAGATCTTAGGTAAGCTGTGACAATGAAGTCGCTATGTAAAAATCAAGTAACAGCAGATTTTTCATTGCAACATAATTTTAGCAACCTGATCAAACACTACAATTAATTAGTGACAGGATGCTATATGTGGCTCATGAATTACAAGTCAGTCTTTACAGCTGGTAAATATAACTAATTCACTATGGAATTTCTGGCTCCAACAATATAATCACCAGCTTTCAAACAATTTATTCAAATGCCATTGACCAACCCAATGCTATTAACTCTAACCACCACTGACTCACCACCTAAAAACACAGTTTTAAGCATAACTCTGACTCTATCTCTGCCCCCACTACCATAACATTATATATGTATGTCCTGGTCCTCACATCAGTTGACCATAACTGCAATCGTTCTCCTTTAAATTATCCTTATCCATTGTTGACCCAGCTCCAAACCAAACTGCAAGTAACAATAATCCTACTACTTTCACCATTCATATTAACACTATGGGGCCAATTTATCATGACCCGAATGGGGCCATGTACCCCTGTTTCCGTGCAAGCCCTCAGGCTCGCCAGAAACAGGAGTTAAGAAGCAGCGATCTTAAGAGCGCTGCTCCTTAATTCGTCCGCTGCCTCTGAGGCTGCGGACATCAATCCACTCGATCTCATAAGATCAGGTAGATCAGGTTGATTGACACCACTTGCTATCGCCCAATTGGCCGCGAATCTGCAGAGGGTGACAATGCACAAGCAGTTCACCAGAAATGATTATGCAATGCTAAATTCTGACAGCGTATGCTGTCAGCTTTTATCAATGTCTGGCGGACATTTCATAAATCGGCCCCTATGTGTGATTTCTCACCACTGAAATACCAACAGACACCTTTGCAGAATCCCCACTGCAAACATTATTCATGATCCACCATATCACAAAAATTCCACTTACACAAACACCTTCATCTAAAATCCATTGTAAATAGCACCAACATATAAGTCCCTAAGCTTAAAAAAGCCCCTATTTGTTTAAAAAGAATAGGAAAATCTTAAGTACAACCAAATAATCTTGTTCTTTCAGGTTCTTCATGGCCATAAGCATCAGGTTAGGATTTTTGTGTTTTTTAGGAGGTTAGGTGTAAGCTGTTTATGAAGAGAGGTTAGTTTGCCTGCAGACACTAATTCTTGTACCGCTCTCCAGCCCTTCAGCGAACAAACTGCCTTCTGCTAGTGCCAAATATTTAAAACTTGACTCATCTGTCCAGAGCACCTGCTGCTATTTTTCTAAACCACAGTTCCTGTGTTTTTGTGCATAGTTGAGTCTCTTGGCCTTGTTTTTATGTTGGAGGTATGGCTTTTGGCTGCAAGTCTTCTGACCAGACGTCTCTGGACAGTAGATGGGTGTACCAGGGTCCCCTGTTGTCTGCCAATTTTGAGCAGATCGCACTGCTGGACATCTTCTGATTGCAAAGAGAAATAAGCATTACTAAATAACAAATGGAGCACTAAATTAGTGCTCAGATCTCTCAGATCCGATCTCTGGTTAATTTTCTAAAAGTGCCCCAAATGCCCCCAAAATAGAGGGCATTATAGTTATTTATTTAAAAAAAATATCTAGAATTATTTTTAATTAAAAAAAACTGCACTAGGCCATTTTGGGGATTTAAAGTTGGTGGGAGTTGGTTGTTAGAAAAAAAAAACGGCACTGAAAGTACATTTACATTGCGGTCTAACTGTGTGTTCTCATAGACCGCAATGTTAATGTATATGATTATATACATATATATTTATGTGTTAATATGTGTATAGGATAATGAGGAGTAAAGAATCTTGAGCAAAACGTGTAAAGTTAAAACTCCAATGCTTTAATAATCCAAAATTTAAAAGCAAATATGATAACAACATGGGTATTGTCAAAAAGTGCCTAGACAGCAAGCTTATGCGTTTCGGCTGTAGCCTTACTCATAGCTTGTTAAAATACAATCACAGCTGTGTATTTAAAGAGAAAACAAAAAAAATACATGATCATTATAGCATACTAAATTAGTTTACCTTGTAAAACAGTGTGTATAAGAACATAGATAAAGTATACTGACGGAACTTATCTGTGAAGATCCATATCGATCGAAGAAGTTGTGTATGGGAGTATAACAATCTTTTACTCGAACCATAATGTAACTAGGGAATTAAGCCCTATTAAAATCTCTCATATGAGAAGGCAGAGTTGCATATAGATAAAATACAAACTAGTTACCTGCACATAGGGTTGCACACTTCCTTGACTATGATGGTGGGATATACAAACATATATCTAATGGTGGGGCAAAAAAGTATTTAGTCAGCCACCAATTGTGCAAGCTCTCCCACTTAAGAAGATGAGAGAGGCCTGTAATTTTCATCATAGGTATACCTCAACTATGAGAGACAAAATGTGGAAACAAATCCAGACAATCACATTGTCTGATTTGGAAAGAATTTATTTGCAAATTATGGTGGAAAATAAGTATTTGGTCAATATCAAAAGTTCATCTCAATACTTTGTTATATATCCTTTGTTGGCGATGACAGAGGTCAAACGTTTTCTGTAAATCTTCACAAGGTTGTCACACATTGTTGCTGGTATGTTGGCCCATTCCTTGCATGCAGATCTCCTCTAGAGCAGTGATGTTTTGGGGCTGTCGCTGGGCAACACGGACTTTCAACTCCCGCCAAAGGTTTTCTATGGGGTTGAGATCTGGAGACTGGCTAGGCCACACCAGAACCTTGAAATGCTTCTTACGAAGCCACTCCTTCACTGCCCAGACAGTGTGTTTGGGATCATTGTCATGCTGAAAGATCCAGCCATGTTTCATCTTCAATGCCCTTGCTGATGGAAGGAGGTTTGCACTCAAAATCTCACGATACATGGCCCCATTAATTTTTTCATGTACACGTATCAGTCATCCTGTTCCCTTTACAGAGAAACAGCCCCAAAGCATGATGTTGCCACCCTCATGCTTCACAGTAGGTATGGTGTTCTTTGGTTGCAACTCAGCATTCTCTCTCCTCCAAACACAACGAGTTGTGTTTCTACCAAACAGTTCTACTTTGATTTCATCTGACCATATGCCATTCTCCCAATTCCGCTTCTGGATCATCCAAATGCTCTCTAGCATACTTCAGACAGGCCCGGACATGTACTGGCTTAAGCAGGGGGACACGTCTTGCACTGCAGGATCTGAGTCCCTGGCGGCGTAGTGTGTTTTCAGCCGTATGAGCTGACCTTTTGCTATTGCATACGGTACATGAGATGGATGGCAACTCCTAATATGAAGCAGGGTATTGCCTGAAATTGGCTTTCTGTAGCTGGTAGTTTCAACCTTGCCAGCCTTCAAACCCCTCATAGTGATATCCAAATAGTTGGTTTGTGTAGCGTGTGTTTCAATGGTGAAAGCCAGGTTCAGATCATTTACATTGATCCAATTCACAACATTGTGTACCTTTTCTTTTCCTCCCTTCCATACCAAAAGCAAGTCATCTATAAAATATCTATAGATGATATCTTCAATGTAGGGGTTACATTGTGCATAGACGTGGGACAGCTCCCACCACCCTCGATAAAGATTAGCATAAGACGGGGCATACTTTGCCCCCATCGTTGTCCCACGTCTCTGCAGAAATTATTCCCCTTCAAATTCAAAATAATTATATGTTAGTAAATACTGTGTTACCTGTAACAAAAAATCTTGAAATGGTGCTGTGAAAGTGGTATGTTTATTGAGGAAGTAACAAATAGCGTTGATCCCCTCTGTGTGAGGGATTGTGGAGTATAAAGACACTACATCTATTGTAACCCACATATATTATGGTCTCCACACTACATCCTCCAGTATTTTTAGGACATGAGTCGTGTCTTTGAGGAAGCTTGGCAATTTTTGGACGAGCCTACCCTTTTCCACTTACTATTGGCCTACCTTTCACCTCCTCCAAAGATTTGTGAACCTTCGGAAGATGGTGAAAGATAGAGGTCACGGGGTGTTTAACCAAGAGATATTCAAAAGTTTCTCTATCAGTGAAGCCATATTCAAAGCCTTCATTCAGAAGGCTCTTTAATTGCTTGTGAAAAAGCCCTACTAGATTTAGACTAAGTAAGGTATAGCTATCTTCATCCAGGAGCTGCCTATGGGCCTCTTTGATATAGTCAACTTTATTGGACACCACAATTGATCCCCCCTTGTCCGCAGCTTTTATCACAATTGTTTGGTTCTTTTTTAGGGTATTTCAGGCCTCCCTTTCCTTTCTGGATAGATTGTGCTCTCCCCTAAGATTAGATTTACTTAAATTGATTAGGTCAGTTTCTAACCTATTAATAAATGTTGCTATTGTATTGCCTTTAGACTGTATAGGGTAAAAGGTAGATGGCCTTTTAAATTTGATGTACTTATCTTCTCTCTCAAGGGGGGATAGTGTGCCCTCATTCAAGAGACTATTCAAATTGATCATATCACATTGTTCAGAGAAACTCATGAATTCATCTTCAGATTTGGTTTCTATTGTAAAGTTGTCTTTCCCTGGTTCTTGGTTATGGAAGTGTTTGCGCAGGGTTAAATTACGTATTAACCTATTGACATCTATAATGGTCTTAAACAAGTTGAAGTCACTCGTTGGTGCAAACCCTAATCCATAACTCAGAACCTTGGTTTCTGTTACTGTGAGTGAAACATCTGACATCAGTAACTGAGAGGGACTGTTTACCACAAGACACTGAAAAAGTGTTTTCTACGGATAGAACTGTAATGACTCTAAGTACCCTATTTATGGAAATGGAAACTATCTTGATTAAAGAACAAAAATTACAATGGGATATATGGACTCTAGAACTGTATTTTTCCCAACAGATGATACCAAGGGGACTAAAAATTAAAAAATTCCCTACCTTTGAAATGGATGACAAGTCATTTATTGATGAATGGAATCAAGCATTGACTGAATGTTCCCTAAAGTTAATGATGCTCCTAATAGGCTACAAAGCACATTTATTAAAATTAAAATTATTAAGATTAGATATTGTTGAAGTACAAAATGAGCTTAATAAACAATGTCATGATGCTAATTTTTGCAGTTATGACCAACAGCTACAGAAGGTAGTAGCTGATACTAAACAACAAGTAAAGGAGCATAAACATTCTAAATTTATTAGGGATAATTCAGACTACCAATCTAATACTCAAATCCAACAAAAGAATCCAGCGAGAATCGTTGAAAAAAAGTGGTAAATTTATTAGTAAAAATATGATAAAATACACTCAGAAAAAACGGGGTATAGAAAAATGAGTTAAAAGGTATGCCATTTACTCATCAGCAGCCAGATGATCGGTCTTACGCATTTCGGCTGAAAGATAGCCTTATTCATAGACCATAAAAGTGTCTGTGTTAACCTCCTTTTTAAAGTCTGGTCAATTAAGTTAACTTGGTGCGGCTGATGAGTATTGCATGCCCAGTTTTAACCCTTTATGGAATTACACTTTATAAACTTATCAATATGGGGTAATTCAGTTCACAATTTTTCATTTGAACTAGACAAAATCATTGACACATACAGAAGAAAGATGGTTTGACTTGGCAGCATTTAGAACTTATTTCGTATATATACAGTTATATATAGGAGAAGAAACTGATAAACAGTATATCCACTGCAGTTTTTAGGTATTAATTCTATGTTTTTCTAATGTGTATATATATATATATACACTTTTCACATTAAAGCAAAATAGCCCTTTGCTTTGAAAAACAACATAAGACAAACATAAGACAAAATTTCCCTGTTCTGATATTTTAAGCAAATTAAGGGTATAGTTATAATATGCTATTAAGGAAAACAATGAATTGTAACCAAAAAAGGTGCTAATTCTCCTATATAGAGTAATATTTGTAGATGTGACTACTCCATTAGAATACCATTGTATACTATTTATGTTGCCAATGGTTTATGATATCCCCCACTGCATTAAAGCCCTTTGGGCGTCTGGTTTGAAGGGTGAATATCCAAAATGCCTCTCTGTGTAGTAATCTTTGTTGCCTATCGCCTCCTCTTACAGTGTATGTGATACTCTCAATGACCTGCCATTTAAAACTAAGGACCGATTTATTGTGTTGGTAGATAAAATGGTGCACTAAGTCTGATACATCAATGTTCTTGTCTATGTTGTTGAGATGCTCCCTAATACGTGAGCGTGCTTCCCTTGTGGAACATCCCACGTATTGTTTGTCACATTGAGTACACTCAACCAAATAAATTACATATTTGGTGCGGCAATTAGTGCAACTGGATGACAAGAAAATTCTTTGTGTAATTTTTGATTGGAATCTGTCAGTAACTTTTGCATGACTGCAGGCTATGCAGTTTGAAAAATGACACTTTTACTTGCAACCAGCTACTCCCTGTAGTTGTTACTCTTCTCAACGAACTGGGAGCCACAATATTGCCAATAGTACGACCTTTTCTAGGTATACAATTTATACCTTCTGTTATCACATTCTTAAGACTATCTTCTCCTGTTAGTACTGGAAGATGTTTCTTTATAATTTGACAAATTTCGGCAAATTGGGGGCTGTAGTTTGTAATAAATTTAGGTTTATTCTGATCAAACCTTCTATACAGTGGTTCTTTGTGCTGTAACATTTTTGTCCTGTCTAATCTACTAACCTCCAAAAAAGCTCTCTTAATCACTTTTTGAGAATACCCTCTATCTTGGAGTTGTTTTTTCAGTAAATCTGATTCCTTAGCAAAGTTTTCTTTGGTTGAGCAATTACGCTTCAACCTTATAAATTGCCCTTTTGCCACACCAAAACCTGTGTGTTTGGGGTGGCAAGATTTAGCATGTAAAATTGTATTTGATGAGATCGGTTTTCTGTATAGTGTGGTCTTAACATTACAATTATCCGAATCACCTATCAAATACAAGTCTAAATATGGAATTGTTGTTTTTTCAAAACTAGATGTAAACTGTAAATTGATGTTATTATTGTTAAGGTAAGCAACAAAATTTTCCATTTCTTGTTCGGTTCCAAGCCATACAAATAAAAGATCATCGATATAACTTTTGTATGATCTTATCAGATGTCTGTATGAATTGTTTTCTCCAAAGACGTGGGTCCTTTCCCACCAGCCCATAAAGATATTAGCATAGGCTGGGGCAAACTTAGCTCCCATGGCGGTCCCACGCCTTTGGAGAAAAAAGCTGTCACCAAATTTAAAGAAATTATGTCCCAAAAGAAATTCTAAAACTTTCAGAATATACATTTTCAATTTGGGGTCATAGTTGCTATACATGTCCAATGATAGTGACACAGCCTCAAAGCCATAGAAATGGGGAATACAGGAATAAAGACCTACTACATCCACAGTAAGCCAAGAGCATTCATTGCTCCAAGACACCTGCTGAAGACAAGTAAGAAGATGTGTAGTATCTTTAAGAAATGACGGTATCTGCTGGACAATGGGCTGCAGGAGGGACTCAATCCAACCCAACATCTTCTCAAACAGGGAACCTATTCCCAAGATTATAGGTCTTCCCCTCTCCTCCTCCAAGGATTTATGTACCTTGGGGAGGTGATGGAAGATGGGAATAACAGGACTTTCAACATACAGATAGTTGAATGTGTCTTGGTCAATGATTCCCTCTTGCAAGCCATCGTCCAGAAAATCAAATAACTCACGCTGAAATATACCTGTAGGATCTCTGGGGAGAGGAAGGTAAACTTTAGTATCTGTGATTTGTCTCTCTGCTTCTCCTATGTACTTGGCTGAGATTTGGGGGCGGCAGCATTGTGGTATCTAGAGAGTGTAAGCAGATCGTCTTCCACCCTTCGATGAAAGGCTTCTAAAAAAGGACCCCTTTCCCTCGTTGGGTAAAAGACAGAGCGGGGCTTAAATCCACTATGAGATGCTTTTAAGAAGCCATTATAAACATTAGATTCAAAGTTGAGATCATGGAGTAATAGGTAATCACAAGCCTCATCGAAGTTTACAATGTCCATTATAGGACTTAAATCATTTGGATTATCCCAAATATCACTATTTTCTGGGACGTCAGTACCCGGTGTGTGTTTGTCTTTGCCCCAAAAAAATTTCTTTAGTGTTAGATCTCTAATCAAATGATTGAGATCTACAAAAGTCTCAAAAACATTAAAGTTTGAGCTGGGCACAAATCCCAAACCTAAACCTAGAACTGACGTCTCATCATCAGTTAGAGTGTACTTCGAGAGGTTTATGATTTTTATATTTGGTATTTGTTGTGTTGACCCCTGCCCCTGCGGCCTCTTTGATTTTTTCTTCGGCCTCTTCCTTTTCCTCCTCCCCCTTCTGTTTCCATCCCTACCTGACCTAAAGGGCGCTGAACGGACTGGTTAGTAGTTTTCAGGCAGGATTTTGTAGGTACATTTATAGCTGGAGTGTCACTTTCATTATCACTCAAAAATTCTCTTCGTCTAGTTTCTATGTTTTCTTGGTCTATGTCCCTTTGGCTAGCATTCCTAGTCATTATGGGTTCAGTTCTAAGTGGTGTAATGTCCTCTTTGTTTCGTGTGTTTTTGGTTTTATATTTAGGTCTGACTATTTGTTCCTCTTCATCGGATTGGTCACTTGTGCCACTCCTAGAGGAAACACCTGACTGTTCATTGTCAGTACCTTCTGAGTCAGAGAAGGTGACCTTTCTCTCCTGACCCCCATGTTTCTGTTTGTTAGCCCACCTTCTTCTGTGTCTTGTATTTTTAGTGTTGGTATGCCAGACATAAACTTTATTATTTAGATAATCTTCATTATCACGATTGAACTTTCAAAGTTTAAAGTTATCTAGTTCCAATCTAAATTTATCTACACTTTCTTTTAGAACTCTATCCACATCATTATATTTGGGATGATCTACAAATTCATTCAATTGTGACTGTACACCAGCTATATCTGCTCTTATCTTAGTTAATTGCTTGTCCTTGTGTTTAATAATTAGTCCCATTAACACTTTGGAGCATTCAGACAGCGCTGCATTCCACTCATTAATGAAATCATAATCGTCCACTTGGAATGCAGGGAATTTATTTAAGCGTAAGCCTCTAGGTATAAGCTCCAGCAAGAGATATTTTTCTAATGCTCTGTTATCCCACCAAATACGATATTCCTTGATAAGAGTGCGTTCCATCAATAAGAAGATATCACTGATGTTAAGTGTCTCTTGCTGTCTAATGAAAGTGTCCTCTAAAGTTAATCTAGTTGTGTCCATATCAGTTAAAGATTGTAATGAAAAATAACACATATTGCCCCTGAGTGTATTTATCAATGAGGGAAAAAAAAGATAATGAAAAAGGTCCCAAAATCCAAATTACTCACAGCATAGGTTACCACCAAAGCAGCTGAATCCAAAAACAGAGAAAAGTAACAATCACAATTTAGTCCACAATTCAAAAAACTCCTCTGTGATAGGACTCCAAGTTGCTATGACGTTTATCAGTCACTCTCAGGTAATTCAATACCAAATATAGAAAAGGGAAAGCAGGTTTGTGCAGCCAGTATACAACACACTAATGCATTCATCGGGTATACTCCATGATAACACAGGCATCAATCATTTGATATCATAAGCAGCAAAAAATCTCACCAATTATGGAGAAACTGGATCCAGGCCAGTCCGCTGCAATAGCTCTGTGTCCTGTACGTATCCCTGGGTACTTCTGTAGGCGATCAGCTACATTCCCGGCTTTGCCGAGAACGCCACTCCATGCGGCTCTGAATTGCTGCGTGTGTGCCGTCCAGTACGCTGCACTTGCGTCCACTCTTGATGACGTTAGTTGCTGTGCGCAGCCCGGGACCGGGCTGTCTATCCACTTGGGCGAAACTCGAAGCCGGAACAAAATTCAACATCCAAATCCAACAAAAGAATCCAGCGAGAATCGTTTAAAAAAAGTGGTACATTTATTAGTAAAAATATGATAAAATACACTCAGAAAAAACGGGGTATAGAAAAATGAGTTAAAAGGTATGCCATTTACTCATCAGCAGCCAGATGATCGGTCTTACGCGTTTCGGCTGAAAGATAGCCTTATTCATAGACCATACAAGTGTCTGTGTTAACCTCCTTTTTAAAGTCTGGTCAATTAAGTTAACTTGGTGCGGCTGATGAGTATTGCATGCCCAGTTTTTAACCCTTTATACTGTATATTTTTGGAATAAACAACAGAGATTCCAAGCTAGGAAACAAAATAATAGACAGTGTAGCAATAGTCGCAACAACAGGAAAAAGTAGCAGCAAACAGGTGACATTCATCGATAGAGAGGCTGATTTAGGAGATTATCCACACACAACTGAGGGAGAGATAGTGTACCAAAACTATACGGCACAACCATTAGGCATTCTTAAACAACTAGTAAGTGCCACCTCAGAACAAATGTACAGACAACATCCAGATACAGCCTATGTCAGTCATTATAATAGATCAGGTGGTCACCAGATATATGCCCCACCGGCTGTTAAACCCAAAACCTACCATTCAGGACATATGTACCAAGCAGGACAAACATATAACTCTTATATACAACCACAAGGGGCACAATCTATGCCAGGACCTAGTGGGAGCACTAATAGAACAGTTCAGGAGGCACAAGCTATAGAACAGGTTTTTTTTCCCTCCCCTTACAAGGCTCAGGGAGGGGGATGGAGCAAACAGAGGCACAGAGACCAGATACCCACAGAGAACCAATCGGTCACAACAGAAATACTTTCCTTCAAAGTAATACATTTATCCGATGTTTCACTCACAGTAACAGAAACCAAGGTTCTGAGTTATGGATTATGGTTTGCACCAAGGAGTGACTTCAACTTGTTTAAGAGCATTATAGATGTCAATAGGTTAATACATCATTTAACCCTGCACAAACACTTCCATAACCAAGAACCAGGGAAAGACAACTTTTCAATAGATACCAAATCTGAAGTAGAATTCATGAGTTTCTCTGAACAATGTGATGTGATCAATTTGAATAGTCTCTTGAATGAGGGCACACTATCCCCCCTTGAGAGAGAAGATAAGTATATCAAATTTAAAAGGCCATCTACCCTTTACCCTATACAGTCTAGAGGAAATACACTAGAAACATTTTATAATAGGGTAGAAACTGACCTAATCAATTTAAGTAAATCTAATCTTAGAGGAGAGTACAATCTATCCAGAAAGGAAAGGGAGGCCTTAAATACTCTAAAAAAGAACGAAACAATTGTGATAAAATCTGCGGACAAGGGGGGATCAATTGTGGTGTCCAATAAAGTTGACTATATCAAAGAGGCCCATAGGCAGCTCCTGGATGAAGATAGCTATACCTTACTTAGTCTAAATCCAGTAGGGCTTTTTCACAAGCAATTAAAGAACTTTCTGGATGAAGGCTTTGAATGTGGAAACATTTCAATATATCTTGGTTAAACACCCCGTGACCCCTATCTTTCACCATCTTCTGAAGGTTCACAAATCTTTGGAGGAGGTGAAAGGTAGGCCAATAGTATGTGGAATAGGGTCACTTTTAGAAAATCTGTCTCAATGGCTGGATGCCATTCTGCAGCCCCTCGTCCAAAAATTGCCAAGCTACCTCAAAGACACGACCCATGTCCTAAACATACTGGAGGATGTAGTGTGGAGACAAGAATATATGTGGGTTACAATAGATGTAGTGTCTATACTCCACAATCCCTCACACAGAGGGGATCAAAGCTATTTGTTACTTCCTCAATAAACATACCACTTTCACAGCACCATTTCAAGATTTTGTGTTACAGGTAACACAGTATTTACTAACACATAATTATTTTGAATTTGAAGGAGAATACTTTCTGCAGAGACGTGGGACAGTGATGGGGGCAAAGTATGCCCCTTCTTACGCCAATCTTTACCTAGGTTGGTGGGAGCTGTCCCACGTCTATGCACAATGTAACCCCTACATTGAAGATATTATCATCTATAGATGTTTTATAGATGACTTGCTTTTGGTATGGAAGGGAGGAAAAGAAAAGGTACACAATTTTGTGAATTGGATCAATGTAAATGATCTGAACCTGGCTTTCACTATTGAAACACACGCTACACAAACCAACTATTTGGATATCACTATGAGGGGTTTGGAGGCTGACAAGGTTGAAACTACCAGCTACAGAAAGCCAATTTCAGGCAATACACTGCTTCATGGTAGGAGTTGCCATCCACCTCATGTACCGTATGCGATAGCAAAAGGTCAGCTCATACGGCTGAAAAGAAACTGTTCCGATGTAACATTTTACAAAGAACAATCACAGGCAGAGGTAGATCACCTAAAACAGAAAGAATATAAAAACTCAGACATCAAAAAGGCCCAATCTGAAGTAGACAGGATAGATAGGAAATCCTTGCTAACCAAGAAAACCCAAAGTTTAACACAACACAAAGGGGTGACTTTTGTTACAAATTACAGTGCCCAGTATAAACAGATCTGTAGCATTATTCAGAAACACTTTGGCCTTTTACTAGCAGACAATAAATTGGTCACCACAGTAGAGGGAGGTTTGAGATACTCCTACAGAAGAGCAAGTGCAATAGGGAATATTGTGTCCCCATCTCAATTAAAAACTCAATCAGGGGAAGCGAGTTCATGGCTTACACATAGAGGCATGTAAAAATATGGTCACACTAAATGCAAGCCATGTGATTTTGTGAAGTCACCACAACTTTTACATCATTTGTAAACCACAACACACATGACATTACGCAATGTCTAAACTGCTTTTCCTCTAATGTGATATATATGATCCAGTGTACTCAGTGTAAGGTACAGTAAATAGGGCTCAATACTAGGGACATCAGATCTCGTATCTGGGAACATTTCAGATCCATAAATGTAGCAAAAGCCACTACACCTATTGTAACTCACTTTGCCAAGAGACATCAGAAAGATTTGTTAACGTTGAGATGGAAGGCCATCGAACAGGTGGTCACCCCCAAAAGAGGGGGAGACAAAGAGAAACTTCTGTACAAAAGGGAAATGTACTGGATTTTCCATTTGCAAACCAGGTACCCTGGGGGTTTAAACTCTCAATATGATCTAATCAACTATTGGGAATAGGGGTTGCTAATAATCCAGCGACCGTTGATCCCATATATTTTTGTTTTAACTAGTACATGTATTTTCATAGATACTTGCTAACATCTTGGAATATTTATTTAAATATAGTGCACATAGAGTTATTCAATATATTCCAATATGTGGAGTTAGTACATTATTCTATGTATTAGATATACGTTTGCATATCCCACCATCATAGTCAAGGAAGTGTGCAACCCTATATTCAGGTAACTAGTTTGTATTTTATCTATATAGCCCTCCCCTACAGGGCATTACTTATTATTATTTATAATTTATAATTTGTAACTCTGCCTTCTCATATGAGAGATTTTTATAGGGCTTAATTCCCTAGTTACATTATGGTTCGAGTAAAAGATTGTTATACTCCCATACACAACTTCTTCGATCGATATGGATCTTCACAGATAAGTTCCGTAAGTATACTTTATCTATGTTCTTATACACACTGTTTTACAAGGTAAACTAATTTAGTATGCTATAATGATCATGTATTTTTTTTGTTTTCTCTTTAAATACACAGCTGTGATTGTATTTTAACAAGCTATGAGTAAGGCTACAGCCGAAACGCATAAGCTTGCTGTCTAGGCACTTTTTGACAATACCCATGTTGTTATCGTATTTGCTTTTACATTTTGGATTATTAAAGCATTGGAGTTTTAACTTTACACGTTTTGCTCAAGATTCTTTACTCCTCATTATTCATTGACTTTGCCGGTTTTCATTAAGAATCATCATTGAGAACTGGAGCACTCTTGTCATGGGAATAGCAGCCAATTGGCAGTGGATAGAGCAAGTAGGTCACTGTTTACATCAAACTAGGCACGCCCATTGGTGACGGTGCAGACCAACAGCGTTCTCTATACCAGCATTTACTAAATTACTGGAGGAGAAGGGAATCCCCAGAAGAGTGGGGAACAGGCTGAACAATACCCAGAGAGGATCTCCGGAAACACGGAAGCGAGAGGTTGCCAAGGACCGCCAAAGTCGTCTGACCCCTACAACAGAACGCTGAAAGTGAGTACAGTGTGTACTTTGATTGAGACCTTACGTCTATTACTTTCAGCTTACCCATCCATGGAAGTTACCTATTTTGTGTACTTTTGGGCATACAGCGCAACTTGTATAGACTGTTTGTAACGCTGATCAACCAATTGCATGTATTGTGTGGGAAGGCGCATAGTTTAGCGCAGTGTACTATTTAATTCCCCACACTGAATATGGACATGCTTACAGATGTGGTTGGATGTCTGCCTTTATTCTACTATCATATTCTGTGACACACACGCTCTCCACTAGCTATAGTAGACCCATAACAAGTTATCCTTCTCTCTTATAGTGATATACACATATAGAGGGGGACTGTAGATTTTATCCACTGTTTAGCATCTATATTTCTTAACATGTGTATATACACATATTAACACATAAATATATTTGTATATATATATATATATATTCATAGACATATATATTTAAAAATGCTGCCCATCACTGCACTACTTACCCCTTTACTGCGCAAGGTTCTGATGCCGTCTTTGACTGATTTACTTTTCACACCGTGTGCTGGTATTACAAAGTGGAGCGCTAATATCTCTTGAACACACATTAGCACCTGTTTGGTATAATTATTTAATTGATGCTGTTTTAAAGGCAAAGGTGTTCATACCAAATATTGATTTGATTTAGATGTTTCTTCTTTTCAGTCACTTTGCCTTTTGTTAATTGATATTTTTGAAAGCATTCTTAGTTCACAGCATTTTTTCACACCTGCCTAAAACTTTTGCAAATATATACACAGTATTTTATATATATATATATATATATATATATATATATATATATATATATATATATATATATATATATATATATGTGTGTGCATGAACAATATATATAAACATATATATAATACAAACACAGAAGTGCACTCCCAGGAAGGAACAACCAGCTCAATAACTTCTTAGCTTGTTCTGTGGCAATTTACCACCTGGGTGTAGCTTCTTTTTAGTCCAGTAATGCTTTACACCGAGTATGAATAAGGAACATGGCAACCCCAGACGATTATTTTGGCCTTCATTGGGCCTTGTCAGCGAGATGTAGCCATATTCCTCTAGGCCCACTTAGCAAGGAGTTCACGTCTGGTTGTCCCTTATATATATGTATATATACACCGACTTCCTTTTTTGGCTAGATTAAAAGTGGCGTCCTAATTGTTGCCCACGAGTGATATAGGGTTTTTGAGTGCAACGGAAACAGAGCGTGTATTACAAGTTGAAAGTAAACGCGATCAGTAGAACACAATCACATTTTATGTGCCTCATGTTAGTACGACTGAAACCCTTTTGTAAAGGGTAGTGCGTTAAAAAAGTTTCATAAAACACAACATAAATACATTCAAAATTACAGTTACACTCATATGAATAAAAGGAATAAGTGTTAAAAGGTATATGATATATGACAAGGTGTTTGACTGCAAAGGGTTATATTGTATATATCTATACATATACATGTCTAAATATGTGTATGTATGGATATATAATATATATATATATATATATATATATATATATATATATATATATATATATATATATATATATATATATATATATATATATATATATATACAGGGAGTGCAGAATTATTAGGCAAGTTGTATTTTTGAGGATTAATTTTATTATTGAACAACAACCATGTTCTCAATGAACCCAAAAAACTCATTAATATCAAAACTGAATATTTTTGGAAGTAGTTTTTAGTTTGTTTTTAGTTTTAGCTATTTTAGGGGGTGACTATTACTGTGCATAATTATTAGGCAACTTAACAAAAAACAAATATATACCCATTTCAATTATTTATTTTTACCAGTGAAACCAATATAACATCTCAACATTCACAAATATACATTTCTGACATTCAAAAACAAAACAAAAACAAATCAGTGACCAATATAGCCACCTTTCTTTGCAAGGACACTCAAAAGCCTGCCATCCATGGATTCTGTCAGTGTTTTGATCTGTTCACCATCAACATTGCGTGCAGCAGCAACCACAGCCTCCCAGACACTGTTCAGAGAGGTGTACTGTTTTCCCTCCTTGTAAATCTCACATTTGATGATGGACCACAGGTTCTCAATGGGGTTCAGATCAGGTGAACAAGGAGGCCATGTCATTAGATTTTCTTCTTTTATACCCTTTCTTGCCAGCCACGCTGTGGAGTACTTGGACGCGTGTGATGGAGCATTGTCCTGCATGAAAATCATGTTTTTCTTGAAGGATGCAGACTTCTTCCTGTACCACTGCTTGAAGAAGGTGTCTTCCAGAAACTGGCAGTAGGACTGGGAGTTGAGCTTGACTCCATCCTCAACCCGAAAAGGCCCCACAAGCTCATCTTTGATGATACCAGCCCAAACCAGTACTCCACCTCCACCTTGCTGGCGTCTGAGTCGGACTGGAGCTCTCTGCCCTTTACCAATCCAGCCACGGGCCCATCCATCTGGCCCATCAAGACTCACTCTCATTTCATCAGTCCATAAAACCTTAGAAAAATCAGTCTTGAGATATTTCTTGGCCCAGTCTTGATGTTTCAGCTTGTGTGTCTTGTTCAGTGGTGGTCGTCTTTCAGCCTTTCTTACCTTGGCCATGTCTCTGAGTATTGCACACCTTGTGCTTTTGGGCACTCCAGTGATGTTGCAGCTCTGAAATATGGCCAAACTGGTGGCAAGTGGCATCTTGGCAGCTGCACGCTTGACTTTTCTCAGTTCATGGGAAGTTATTTTGCGCCTTGTTTTTTCCACACGCTTCTTGCGACCCTGTTGACTATTTTGAATGAAACGCTTGATTGTTCGATGATCACGCTTCAGAAGCTTTGCAATTTTAAGAGTGCTGCATCCCTCTGCAAGATATCTCACTATTTTTGACTTTTCTGAGCCTGTCAAGTCCTTCTTTTGACCCATTTTGCCAAAGGAAAGGAAGTTGCCTAATAATTATGCACACCTGATATAGGGTGTTGATGTTATTAGACCACACCCCTTCTCATTACAGAGATGCACATCACCTAATATGCTTAATTGGTAGTAGGCTTTTCGAGCCTATACAGCTTGGAGTAAGACAACATGCATAAAGAGGATGATGTGGTCAAAATACTAATTTGCCTAATAATTCTGCACTCCCTGTATATATATATATAAAAATATTTATGTATAGATGTGTGTACAGATGTATTTAAGTATTCATGTGTTTTACTGTATATTTACTGTACATGTTTCACATTCCAATGTTTTCACATACAGGAAAATATAATTTGCATTGTTAATATATATTTCTAGCTAACATCATAACAGAATAGAACAGAATTTGATTCCACAATTCAAGCCCAGCTGAACCAGGAACATCCTACATCAGTGAGCAAAGGCACAGACTGGCAAAGTGTAGTCTTCATGGGAGAATAACGATCTCTAAACTGCTTCTACATTGAAAACGTCTTAATGTTAACCATGAGCCAAACAAAACAGAATTTTCACAGTGCAAGACTGGAAAAACATCCTACTTACTGATGAATTTAAATTTGACATTTTTGGTTCCAATTACAGAGTTCATATAGCAGATGGCAGCATGAAACCACCACCGCCTTTAAAACCTACAATTAAATATAGTGCAGGAAATATTTAGGTGCAGGGGTACATTAATCTGAAGTTGGTGACTTGAATAAGGTCAACTACACTTTGCAGGATAGAGTGGTACCTCTATTTGGTCAGAGACATGCTATCCCTTCTAGCTTACAATTGTGTGTACACAGATTTATTTTCCATCAGTACAATGATCATCAGAGCTGTGCTAGGTGTACCAGAAGTCCAAGGAAGCCTAAGAAGAGTTAATTTGCATGTTTTTTCCTCCCTCCACAACCACAGGATCTCAACACCATTCAATATTTTGAGAGCATTTGAAAAGGGAATAGGCAAATACTTTAGATTAGTTTTCCAGAATAACTAAATAATATTATTATTTTATTATTATTGGTTATTTGTAGAGCGCCAACAGATTCTGCAACGCTGTAAACATAGGCAGTATTTAAGGTAGCAATTATAGGGATCAAGTGGGTAGAGGTCCTTGCCTAGAGTTGCACTGTTGCAGTCAGCTCTTATGAAGGTGATCTGCAAGCAGTTGGGCTTTTAGGCTTACATTCTAAGGGGGTTCATGGCGGATAGAAATGGAGGAGAGGAGCTGGTATTCGGAAAGGTTAGTGTAGGTTGTATGCATCCTTGAACAGAAGAGTCTTTAGGCAGTGCTTGAAGCTTTCAAAACTAGGGGAGAGTCTTGTGGAGCGAGGCAGAGAGTTCCACAAGATGGGAGACAGTCTGGAGAAGTCCTGTAAATGGGAATGAGAGGAGGTAACAAGAGAGGAGGAGAGGAGGAGGTCTTGAGCAGAGCAAAGTGGACAGGAGAGTATCTGGAGACAAGGGGGTCGATTTATCAAGGGCCGAATGGCCCCTGATGCCCCTGTTTCAGCACGAGCCTTCAGGCTCACTGGAAACAGTAGTTATGAAGCAGTAGTCTTAAGACCGCTGCTCCTTAACTGGTCCACCGCCTCTGAGGCTGCGGACATCAATCCGCCTGATCCTATACGATCGGGCTGATTGACACGCCTAGCAAGTGCTATCCATTAATTTAGGAGAAAGAAGGTGTATTGATGGTGCTTGTCTGGTAGCAAATCATCATCAGAGAAGAAGCATAGGCAAGTGCACACATAAACCTGTAGTTAATTCAAAGAGAAAAAAACAGCAATAGTAAAATTTAGAAGTCCCACGTATCCCATAAGGGGTCAGTAGTACACGACAAATCTCTGTTTTGGATAAAAGAATATATAGTGCAACAGGAGAGTCCTTGTACCGAGGGGGAGAAGAAGGAAAGAAGAAAAAAAGGGGGAGGGGACATTCACCTCTGCCATGGTCATTAGCCAATCACACCATTTCCGTCATTGCCCTCTTTCTGCATAGTACAAATTGAAGAATAAAGAAAAAAAAAAAAAACTAGAAAAAAGATCTAGGGGGATCACATGTAGCTTCCTCTATAGTATGACTGACACAATCCCAGAGGTCCCAAATCTCTGAATAGAGACCTGCCTTATTATGAGCATCAAATATAGTATGTTTCCATTTTCAGTATATACTTTACATTGTCTATAATTTGGGACCACGCAGAGATCACCTTACTACCCCAATTCGGAGACAGAGCAAGCTTCATTGATATAAGTAGATACATAATGGGAAATCTGGCAGGTTGTTAGGACCCCTTCAGGGAATTATGAAATAAACCAATTGAGTAATGGCAGTAATGAGTCAAAGATATGGCACAGATGGAATAACTTGTGCCAAAGAAGCATTATTTTATGACAAAACCACCAAAAGTGAACTGCTGAGGCACCTAAGCCGCAGTCCTTCCAACATCAACGGACTCTGTTCAAAAACACTTGTAATTTGAGGGGTACCCAGTGCCATTGGTAGAGGATTTTAATGTATAATTATTATAAGGTGACACAGTGAATCTCCGACTTAGGGCAAGATTAGAAGCCACACAGTAAATCAGTTGGGAAAACACTGCATGCTTTATGGCTTTTTTGCATTTGGGGTTGCACAGCAATTACAAGTTGCAAAATAACTTATTTTGCGCATGCATTAAGCCGCACAATCTAAACAGCCAAATCGCGTGCAGGTTCACGTATTCCCCATAGAAGTCAATGGAGAAGATAAATAGAAAAAAAACAACACAAAAACCCTAATATGTTGCACAAAGCCGTTGACGTATTTTCCTTGAAAAGTGTTTTTGTAATGGAATATGTTATAAATGTTTTATGTTATAAATAAATATTTCTCTATATATGTGATGATTTTTGAACTGATATATCTATTTATAGCGAGATATTTATATGAATATATATATATTTGTCTAGATATCTCGAGATCTATATGCAAATATCACTTTGAAAATCCTTCTGAGATATTGCTTAATGTGCATAAGATTGTAATGTGAAATCTTTTCATTATCTCCATAGTTAAACATATCTATATACATATAAATCCATGTTTCTCTATGTATGTGTATACAGTATATGTCAATGTAAAATCCCTGCATCGACTTTTTTTCTAATACCCGAGATCTCGTATCTTTGAGCCCTTATAACTTTTGAGTGTAATATTTTTTTAAATCATTTTTATTAGACAGTGTTAATATGAGTGTAACTGTACTTTGTAATGTATTTTTCAAGTGTTTTGTGATATTTGTATGATGCACAAAACTGTTAACTACAGCTTTTCGAGTGTGGAAACGATTGTTGTGTAAAAGACAAATGCTTTATCATAAATGGATCAAACCATCTCAAGTGGACCAGGTTGCTTCACCAACTTTAATCTTCCTAAATATTTTGAGTGGTTACTTCTATGTGTTGGTATTGCAAAACCACCAATTTTTTATTTTTATTTTACTTGGTTTAACCATAGCAGCCATCTTTGTGTCATGGTGCACAACACATTTTAGTTATATAGATGTTTACAGAAATTACTAAAATTGCAGAAAGTTCCACTTTTAGGGTCAATTTATAATTGGAAGGATTTCAGTCTCAGTCCCATTTTTTAGGGGATAGCTATGTAAGTATATTGTGCATGCAGAACATTTCAGGATTGAGGCTTCTCTTATTTTTTTTAATGGAGGTGAGAAAGTGCAATTTTTTTAATATTTCCCCTCACTTTCACATGAATTATCTCTGGGACCAAACAGGAACCTGACATTTTTAAAGATATAGAGGTTGAGATTCTACTGGTTACCGAGCTCGGGCTAGTAGAAATCTTTAGAAAAGCGTACTCTATTCATGCATTTTGAGAAATGGCAAGGTTTAATATTAGCATAACAAATAATAAAAATTAACTGTATTTTACGCTCATTATGCTTGATTGACAAACCACAATTTCAAGCTACATGTTTGATAAGAAGCTGTGAGATTTCCTCACTCAGTCTCTTGGAAATGTTGTGGGAGCTTACGGTGGCCGTATTTAACTCGGCAGGTGTCAGTTTTGTTAGTTACTGTGTTCAAGGGTAGGATGTGATGTTACATCAATTTGTAAATACCATGAAAACAAATTTCTATAGAAATATCATTACCTATTTGGTAACAGTTTCTGTAATCCATTGGAATGTCACAATAAACCTATTACAAAAAGACTATAAAATATTTGATTAGAGCACATAGCAAAGGAAAACAACTATATTTTAAAACTTGTCTCTGGTAGGTGACTGTGTCCCATCTGCTACAAAAAAATGTTTGTGATTGAAAAAGAAACATGTATGGAGCAGAGAGAGAATTATGTATTACCGAAGATATTCTTCAGAAGGTTGACTCATCTTGTGCTGCTCTTGGAGTATCCCCTGCCTCCAAGATTAGGAAGATAAGTGCATATAAAAGACAAAGTGCTTTGAGAGCTAAAGTAGTAAGGATTTCTGAAACTTTGAAAAGAAATATGTAAGTATCGCTTGATGAGACGATTCCAGAAAAGTATAACAGTGCCAACACTCTGCCAACTGAAGACTATGCCAGATTAATTGAGGCTCTTGAATAAAAGTGTGCCATATCAAACATGAAGGCAACGTTAAAATTATCAGGCTATTAACAAACTCATGGTCCTGGAACAAAATCAGCAAGGAATTACATTTCTCAGAAATATTGGTGAAACTAAGCAGTACACAAGTGAAGGTACAGAGGATCCTGCATGAGACAGGAAAGATGATCTATTTTTTTCTGATGGATTTGCAAGCTAATATAAAGAAGAATTTTGCCAATCTGTTTAGCCATGAGAAGGACTTTGGTATAAAAGCCAAATAGTACATCTGTGCAACATTCCATGGCAAAAATGCATGTGACAGCGTTGGAGGAACAACTAAGTGGGAAACAATAAAAGCCAGTTTGCAGAGGACATCAGAGGGTCAAATCCTCACCCTGAAGATATGTTCCTCTTTTCCAATGAGCAGATTAAGGGCTTGATTGGGGACATCAGCAAGGAAAACTGTGATGTTTTTGCAAAACCTGGACCAAGAACATCATTCAAGATATCTACTGTGGACTGTCAGGGTGCCAGGAATCAGACTGAGATGAGAAGTGCAAAAATAATCACACCTTTATTAATAATAAAAAAATAATAACAAGTCCACAAGTCAAATAACAAGTCAGGAGTCAAAACCAGAGCTGGTAGTCAGACGAGCCGAGTCAGGAGCCAAAGTGAATAGTCAAACGAGCCGGAATCAGGAACAAGGAAAACAGCAGAGTCAGGAACAAGCCAGGGATCAGGAACCAGGAATGACGTCAGACAGCCAGGTAATACACATGAACTCTCACAAACAGGTCTAAGACAACGCAAAGGCAAAGCATACTGAACAGAGGCACTTTAAATAATAAGTGATGACATCACAATTCTGAGACTCACCAGTCTGGCCATAAAAGGAAGTGCAGGAAATGAGCAGCATCCCCCACAATGCACCATAGTCAGCAAGAGAGGTGAGTAAAATGGCTGCCAGCAGCACATGGCAAACAAAACAGGGAAAAAAACCCTGACAGGACAAAGCATGAGTTCCCATGAACAATGTTCTCAGAAAACTGACACCTGCGGAGTTGACAAATGCCACCATAAGCTCCCACAACATTTCTAAGAGTCTGAGTGAGGAAATCTCACAACTTCTAAACAAATATGTAGCTTGAAATTGGGATGGGTCAATCAAACATAATTAAGACTGAGACTCAAAACCTTCCAATAGCAAATCGACCCTAAAAGTGGAACTTTCATCAATTTTCATCATTACATTAAGATGTAAGTTCTAAGTCTAAGGATCAAGAATGTGCAAAATGTTTATATATGAAAATGTACCTTGTAATGTGATCTAGAGATTTCCAAAGAACTAGGACCATCCTGATATGAGATATTGAGGTATTACCAAAATTTGTTGTGCACCATGACACAAAGATGGCTGCCCTGGTTAAACCAAGTAAAATAAAAATAAACAACTGGTGGTTTTGCAATACCAATACATAGAGGTAACACTCAAAATAAAAATAAAAATAGTCAAGCAACCAAATTTACAATTATTGGACCACTTGAGACGGACTGACCCACATAAAGTTTAATAATTATTATTGTATTAGATAAGATATCCAGATGGCTAAAATGTGTTTATGTATGGCTTGTGATTCAGGATAAAGCTTCACAAAAGGATGTAAACAATTATCTAATTAAAGATGGGAACTAAAAATGCACTGTATTCTTGGCAGGCAGATAAAACCACAATTATATTTTTTCCATTATAATAATAATAAAGATAAACAATATTGATAATCAGTGGTTTAGCAGAAAATTACTAAGACACTTTGGGACTTTGGGCTACGGTCAATCTGGTGCTGAAACAAGTAATCTTTTATGCTTAAATGAACATGAGAGGCAAGCATTTGCTAACATGCATATGCATGAGCAGCAACCAGGTGCAAATAAAGTAAAAGGTAAAAATAAAAGCTGTTTCAATTCAAATACAGAATAAATAGGAAACGTGATACCAGTGGCTGCATTTACTTTGTTGTCATGATCGACAGTTGTAAAATGGTAAAAATATTGCTTAACAAAATCCAGCATCGCCTTTCATTTTACACACAGTTGAGTTTTATTTTGAATGACATTTTTACCAGTACGTAAAAAACTCAGCAGATAACTGCAAAATGGGCTTTTTCAGCATGTTTACGTAGCCCATCAGTATTGGGTGGGACATAAATTGACATATGTATATATATTTAATAGACATATACATGATATCTTGTACTGCTAACAAGAATCATGACTGCAACATCTAGAAATGGCTTTAAGCAATCCCATTCTTAAGAGTGAAGTTCAAGTCCACCGCTCTAGATTACAGTATAATAATTATCAAATGAAAAAAGTATAATGTTCATTCATCAAAACTTATAAAAATTTGCCTTTCGTTTCATTTTTTATTTACATTTACCCTCCGTATTGCTGCAATAGTCCGCCCGACATTGTTCGTCTTTTGATTGACAGATTTTCAACTTTTCTCATCCAATTCCTTCACTTCCCCCGTGGCGTCCTGCCCCTTTTTACCCGAGTCATAATTCACAAACGTGCATGCGTGTAACTTCGTTTGTCCTCCTAGTCATCATGCTCGTGCATGATATGCGCCTGCGTATTAGCCTGTCTCTCTGAATTAGTAACATTGTCTCAGTCAATACCGATCGCAAGCGAACAAAGCAGGAAAAATTAGACTGTCATTTTATATTGTGAAAATCAGGTAACTATCGTTTGACCATATGCCCAATAAAGCAACGGACTGAAAATGTGTACGCATGCGCGACTGACGATATAATATGCATGCGCAGATTGAAGCCGGTGTTGTGCACGAGCACTGAAGTGACACGGTCAGCTTTATCTTAGGATCGCTACGTCATTAGAGTAAAATAAGGAAGTAGACCGGGGGAGGAGTAACAGTAAGAAAACTCGCTATAATATATATATAAATTACGCTAAATTCACATAATTTTTTTTTTTCAAAAGTTAGCGACTTTTATATTTAGAGGTTAATGTTTACATGGGTGATGAGCATGAAGTTAAAATACCTGTATATAAGCTCATGGTCATGCGTGATTGTAAGTTTAAGTAATTTTGGCTTTTTAAAAAGGATTTCTCTCTGCATTCTGGTTGGTCGTGTTCTGGATTTAACGATTTGCCACTCTGTTTTGTTTGCTGGCAACAAGATATTTTGGTTGGGTCCATCTGGCCATTGACAGGGGTAAAATGATCATTTGTGCAGTTTGAATGTGGTGCAATTAACGTTTATCGGTCCCCATTGATTGCAATACAAGTCAATAATAATACAAGCAATATTTAGGCACTGCAAAGCAGGAACATTTGGATTATGTAAACTGTCAATTAGAAAATATTTACATGTTATAATACATATTATATTTATAACCTAAAGTTACTTTTGCATAATTTGTAATACTTTAGTATACACAGTACCATCAGAAAGATTAGATTAGAAAGGTAATAGTTTTCTAAAAAATAATTATAGACTAGGATTTGCATTTCTGAACACAAAAACTAAACCAAAGACATAGGCAGAGACCATTGTAACTTACTGGTGGGGAAAATTATAATTTTTAGTAATTTTATTTAAAAAATATAAATATATATTAATAAAAAAAGTCTAGAATTCAGAATAATTCTGGATTTTGGGGATTTGTACTTGTATTCACTCAATAGCTGCGTAATGAAAATAAATCACAAAATCAGCAATTTGTTAAGTCCCTTATACCCAGTATTAATTTATCAGACATACTTGCTAAATGTCCTATTTTTACTAACGCACTCCTTGTTTTCTACGCCCTGTGACATTAGAACAAAAAATACATAAATGATCTAAATTGGTGAGCTGACATTTGTAAATTGCATGCAGTTTACAGATTACACTGAATAATCAAATATTTAGGGCCAGATTGAGCATTAATTGCGATAAAAGTAAGCTATTTGCATGCATCGAGTTGCGCTCGTCTTCACTCGCGCGCTTACCTGAAGAGCGTAAAAAGACGAACTTAGAATATTGCGCGCACAATAACGTATTCCTCCATAAAAGTAAATGGAGCAAAAAAAAAATGTAAAAAGCCTAACGCCCCACTCGCGTGCAAACCCGATCGCATATTCTCAAGTGCGCTAACTCAACATGAAAATATTAATATTTTACATTCCAATGTTCTTCACATACAAGAATATGTTTTATTTATACAACATATATATATTTTCTGCTATGTGAATACATAGTTAAAACCTTTATTAAATATTATATATGTCTATATATGTGTAAATATGTAATGAAGCGTTTATATGTGTAAATATATCTGTAAATATATATCTATATCTTATGAAGTGAGCATAGACGCTCACGAAACGTGTAAGGTCACGTGACGCTCATTCGTGACGTCACATCCGGTTAATTTGGCTGCCCGCTCGGCACACTACCCTGCTTCACTACAGCAGGATTCAAACGCCGGCGAAACAGGCAATCATTTTTAAATATACTTTTTAATTGTTTTAAGTGTTTAACTTATCAGCACCTTATTACTTTATTGTTTTTATTACTCGGATACATTAAAGTTTATTTTTTACTTAAAAAACTTTATTTTGGCCATGCTCTAGAATATAGTGGGAACTTCCCCATATATACTCACTGTGAACTATACAGTGAGGTACAGAGGGGTTTCCTACATTTCTTATATTTTATTCAAAGTTTAAGATACCTAAGGACACTATATACTCGGACTGGAGGTCCAATGCTGGGACTACAAAGAATCGTGAACGGATTATTTAGGACCTATCTCTACATTCCCAACAGGTGAGTGATCATCACTATCGCTTATATATTTTCAAAATACAGTTCTAATACCGGAAATATTTTTTTCTGTTTTTTTTCTCTGTCTTTCTCCTATGTAAATACGGAATAATTCTCCTGGGAGCACTGTTTAAAAACCTTGAACTCCTTTTTCATATATATATATATATATACTGTATATATATATATATATATATATATATATATATATATATATATATATATATATATATATATATACATACATATCCATCTTTCGACATGTATATCTATGTATCTCATTGTATTGTATTGCATGCCTTTTACCTGAGACCTCATATCATTGAGCCCTTATAACTTTTTTGCGCGATAAATTTTAAAATAATTTGTATTAGATTATTATAATTTATTTGTATAGTGCCGGCAAATTCTGTAGCGCTAGTGTTATTATGAGTGTAACAGTACTTTGTAATGTACTTTTGATGTGTTTTATGACATATGCGATAAACCCCTTATCTCTCGCTCGTAACTGTTAATGCGCCACTCGTAGTCTGGCCCCTAATATTTTGTGAAATTGCTATATATACAATTGGTGTTTTCGGAAGATGCAAAGTGGGGGGAGCTATAGAAACCTCTAGTGGGCTGCAAGAGTGTCCCTGGAAATATTTGGAAATGTTTTCAATGTAGAAAAAATTTAAAATTATCAGTAAGAGCAATCTTGCAAATTCTAAACAAACCAGGAAAACAAATAATAGCTTGTGGTTCAGTACAAAAACAAAAAAAACATAAGATAAAAAAACAAAGTATGCAGAGTAATGGTGCATGTTTATATAAATTATTAAGAGAAGAAGACATTCTTGGCAACCATTATCATTTTTAATCAGGCAGCTTGTGATTGGTAAAACAGGTCAGAGTTTCTCAGGATCAGAAAATGTATTAATTGCAAAGGAGTTGTTTTTAAAATTTCCCTGACAGAACTCTAGGGAGCAAAATAGTTTTTTTCTTAATTGAATTCAATTTACTTTTCTGTTTTGTGAGAAATAAAGCAAAATGCTATGATGTCAAAAAATAACCTTTTTGTTGCTATATAAAAAAAATAGAAAACTGTATCCCCTCCAGATTTGTTTTCTATCTGAAGTCAGTAAAACAGATGAAAGCCATTCGCTATGCTCATGATGTACATTGCGAGTCTGCAATAAAGATGACTATGCTCTATAGCAAGACCCCTTGTTTATAACAGCATATAAGTCTAAAGAACACTTAGGGGAGAATTTATTATTTCACCTTGAACTCGCTAATATTGGGGTGATTAATAGGCCCTATTCTCACATGGTTGGTTGTGCGAGTGCACAAGAGATCTCTTGTGTAAACTTACATTTCACTGAGATGCTGCATTGCAAGTGAAGATTGCAGGCAGACAGGTTCTTTGCTTGATAAGTTGATATATTTTACCCTTAAAGGGACATTCTGATGCAAAAATTGCATGTTCTAATTTGTCATGCTTTGTTTGCATTATTGAAACTAATGAACCCTGCAAAGGGGTTAAACAAATAGGGAACTGCCTCTCCTGATTGGCTCATCCATGGTTTCCTGTTCGTGAACTTGTATCTCCTGAACAGGACCATTTTGCAAGATATGAACACATAGGGGGGTAGTTATCAAGCCGTCTACTTTCCTGCCTTCGCCGGCCCAATACGCCCGCCTAAGCTCGCCTACCTTCGCCGCCGCGGACCTTGAATACGTTCGCCTAAGTTATCAAAAAAAGCTGTCAAAAAGCCGCGGGGCGATGAGCAGCGGACTGTGAGAGTTATCACTCATCCGATCTCGCTGCCCTTCGGCTTTTTCCCAGCTTTATTGCTAGCCTGTCACTAAGCACCCACACTAAACTACACTGTTATATCCCTATACCGGAGCCCCCAGAGCCCCCCGCAACTCAATAAAGTTACTAACCCCAAAACCGCCACTCCTAGACCCTGCCGCAACTCTTATAAATGTATTAACCCCTAAACCGCCGCTTCCGGACACCGCTGCCACCTACATTATACCTAGTAACCCGTATCCTGCCCCCCCTACACCGTCGCCCTCTATAATAAAATTATTAACCCCTATCCTGCTGATCCCGCACCTCGCCGCAACTAAATAAATAGTTTAACCCCTAAATCGCCGCTCCCTGAACCCGCCGCAACCTATATTAAACCTATTAACCCCTATCCTGCCCCCCCTACACCGTCGTCACCTATAATAAATTTATTAACCCCTAATCTGCCCCCCCTACACCGTTGCCACCTATAATAAATTTATTAACCCCTATCCTGCCCCCCACTACGCCGCCGCCACTGTAATAAAATTATTAACCCCTAAACCTAAGTCTAACCCTAACCCTAACGCCCCCCTAACTTAAATATTAATTAAATAAATCTAAATAATATTTTTATTATTAACTAAATTAATCCTATTTAAAACTAAATACTTACCTTTAAAATAAACCCTAATATAGCTACAATATAAATAATAATTATATTCTAGCTATCTTAGGATTTATTTTTATTTTACAGGCAACTTTCAATTTTTTTAACTAGGTACAATAGCTATTAAATAGTTATTAACTATTTAACCCCTTAATGACCACAGCACTTTTCCATTTTCTGTCCGTTTGGGACCAAGGCTATTTTTACATTTTTGAGGTGTTTGTGTTTAGCTGTAATTTTCCTCTTACTCATTTACTGTACCCACACATATTATATACCGTTTTTCTCGCCATTAAATGGACTTTCTAAAGATACCATTATTTTCATCATATCTTATAATTTACTATAAAAAAAATTATAAAATATGAGGAAAAAATGGAAAAAACACACTTTTTCTAACTTTGACCCCCAAAATCTGTTACACATCTACAACCACAAAAAAACACCCATGCTAAATATTTTCTAAATTTTGTCCTGAATTTAGAAATACCCAATGTTTACTTGTTCTTTGCTTTTTTTGTAAACTATAGGGCCATAAATACAAGTAGCACTTTGCTATTTCCAAACCATTTCTTTTCAAAATTAGCGCTAGTTACATTAGAACACTGATATCTTTCAGGAATCTCTGAATATCCCTTGACATGTATATATTTTTTTTTAGTAGACATCCCAAAGTATTGATCTAGGCCCATTTTGGTATATTTCATGCCACCATTTCACCGCCAAATGCAATCAAATACAAAAACTTGTTCACTTTTCACAATTTTTTTCACAAACTTTTGGTTTCTAACTTAAATTATTTACAAACAGCTTGTGCAATTATGGCATAAATTGTTGTAAATTCTTATCTGGGATCCCCTTTGTTCAGAAATAGCAGACATATATGACTTTGGCGTTGCTTTTTGGTAATTAGAAGGCCGCTAAAAGCCACTGCGCACCACACGTGTATTATGCCCAGCAGTGAAGGGGTTAATTAGGGAGCATGTAGGGAGCTTTTTGGGATAGTTTTAGCTTTAGTGTAGTGTAGTAGACAACCCCAAGTATTGATCTAGGCCAATTTTGGTATATTTTATGCCACCATTTCACCGCCAAATGCGATCAAATTAAAAAAAAAGTTAAATTTTTCTCAATTTTAGGTTTCTCACTGAAATTATTTACAAACAGCTTGTGCAATTATGGCACAAATGGTTGTAAATGCTTCTCTGGGATCCCCTTTGTTCAGAAATAGCAGACATATATGGCTTTGGCATTGCTTTTTGGTAATTAGAAGGCCTCTAAATGCCGCTGCGCATCACACGTGTATTATGGCTAGCAGTGAAGGGGTTAATTATGTAGCTTGTAGGGAGCTTGCAGGGTTAATTTTATCTTTAGTGTAGAGCTCAGCCTCCCACCTGAAACATCAGACCCCCTGATCCCTCCCAAACAGCTCTCTTCCCTCCCCCACCCCACAATTGTCCCCGCCATCTTAAGTACTGGCAGAAACTCTGCCAGTACTAAAATAAAAGGTATTTGGCCATTTTTTTTTTTTAAAAAAAAAAGCATATTTACATATGCTGATGTGTATGATCCCCCCTTAGACCCCAACCTCACTGATCCCCCACCTAACAGCTCTCTAACCCTTCCCCTCTGCCTTAATGGGCGCCATCTTGGGTACTGGCAGCTGTCTGCCAGTACCCAATTTTGCAAAAAATTTGCCATTTTATTAAAAAAAAAAGCAATTTTCTGTAGTGTAGCTTTCCCCCCCACCAAGACCAACCCCCCACCCCTTCCAGATCTCTTAGATTATATTTTTTAAAGTTTAAACTTTATTTTTTTTAATACTTTTTACTATGTTTTTCTGTAGTGTAGCGGTTCCCACCCGCTCCCGCCCCGTGCACGCGCCCGCCCTCCAACCCCCGTGCACGCGCGCGCTCCCGTGCGCGCCCCCATGGGTCCCGCCCCCGATCCCGCCCCCCTCCACTCCATACACAACATCGATGGCCGCCCACCCGCCTCCCACGTAAGCTCCCACCCACCAACGATACCGGCCATCGATGTCCGGTGCAGAGAGGGCCACAGAGTGGCTCTCTCTGCATCGGATGGCCAAGGGGGGTTATTGCAGGATGCCTCCATATCGAGGCATCACTGCAATAACCGGAAAGCAGCTGGAAGTGAGCAGGATCGCTTCCAGCTGCTTTCCAAACCGAGGACGTGCAGGGTACGTTCTCAGGCATTAACTGCCTTTTTTTTGAGGACGTACCCTGCACGTCCTCGGTCGTTAAGGGGTTAATAGCTTACCTAGCTAAAATAAACTGAAATTTACCTGTAAAATAAATCCTAACCTAAGTTATAATTACACCTAACACTACACTATACTTTAATAAATTATTCCTATTTAAAACTAAATACTTACCTGTAAAATAAACCCTAATATAGCTACAATATAAATAATAATTATATTGTAGCTATCTTAGGATTTATATTTATTTTACAGGTAACTTTGTATTTATTTTAGCTAGGTAGAATAGTTATTAAATAGTTATTAACTATTTAATAACTACCTAGCTAAAAGAAATACAAAATTACCTGTAAAATAAATCCTAACCTAAGTTACAATTAAACCTAATACTACACTATCATTAAATTAATTAAATAAACTACCTACAAATAACTACAATTAAATACAATTACATAAACTAACTAAAGTACAAAAAATAAAAAAGCTAAGTTACAAAAAAATAAAAAAATAAGTTACAAACATTTTAAAAATATTACAACAATTTTAAGCTAATTACACCTAATCTAAGCCCCCTAATAAAATAACAAACCCCCCCAAAATAAAAAAATGCCCTACCCTATTCTAAATTAAATGAAGTTCAAAGCTCTTTTACTTTACCAGCCCTTAAAAGGGCCATTTGTGGGGGCATGCCCCAAAAAGTTCAGCTCTTTTGCCTGTAAAAGAAAAATACAACCCCCCCCAACATTAAAACCCACCACCCACATACCCCTAATCTAACCCAAACCCCCCTTACAAAAACCTAACACTAATCCCCTGAAGATCATCCTACCTTTAGTCGTCTTCACTCAGCCGAGCAGCGATGGAACAGAAGTGGACATCCGGAGCGGAAGAAGTTAATCCTCCAAGCGGCGCTGAAGAAATCTTCCATCCGATGAAGTCATCATCCAGGCGGCGATGAAGAAGTCTTCGATCCGGGCGATGTCATCTTCAAAGAGGCGCTGAAGAGGTCTTCTATCCGGGCGATGTCATCTTCCAAGCCGGGTCTTGAATCTTCCTCCCGCCGACGTGGAACCTCCTTCTTCACCGGCGGACTACGACGAATGAAGGCTCCTTTAAGGGACGTCATCCAAGATGGCGTCCCCTCAATTCCGATTGGCTGATAGGATTCTATCAGCCAATCGGAATTAAGATAGGAAAAATCTGATTGGCTGATGGAATTAGCCAATCAGATTGAGCTCGCATTCTATTGGCTGATCGGAACAGCCAATAGAATGTGAGCTCAATCTGATTGGCTGATTCCATCAGCCAATCAGATTTTTCCTATCTTAATTCCGATTGGCTGATAGAATCCTATCAGCCAATCGGAATTGAGGGGACGCCATCTTGGATGACGTCCCTTAAAGGAGCCTTCATTCATCGTAGTCCGTCGGTGAAGAAGGAGGTTTCGCGTCGGCGGGAGGAAGATTCAAGACCCGGCTTGGAAGATGACATCGCCCGGATAGAAGACCTCTTCAGCGCCTCTTTGAAGATGACATCGCCCGGATCGAAGACTTCTTCATCGCCGCCTGGATGATGACTTCATCGGATGGAAGATTTCTTCAGCGCCGCTTGGAGGATTAACTTCTTCCGCTCCGGATGTCCACTTCGGTTCCATCGCTGCTCGGCTGAGTGAAGACGACTAAAGGTAGGATGATCTTCAGGGGATTAGTGTTAGGTTTTTGTAAGGGGGGTTTGGGTTAGATTAGGGGTATGTGGGTGGTGGGTTTTAATGTTGGGGGGGGTTGTATTTTTCTTTTACAGGCAAAAGAGCTGAACTTTTTGGGGCATGCCCCCACAAATGGCCCTTTTAAGGGCTGGTAAGGTAAAAGAGCTTTGAACTTTATTTAATTTAGAATAGGGAAGGGCATTTTTTTTATTTTGGGGGGGTTTGTTATTTTATTAGGGGGCTTAGATTAGGTGTAATTAGCTTAAAATTGTTGTAATATTTTTAAAAATGTTTGTAACTTATTTTTTTATTTTTTGTAACTTAGCTTTTTTTATTTTTTGTACTTTAGTTAGTTTATGTAATAAGTTAATGTTTGTAACTTATTTTTTTATTTTTTGTAACAGCTTTTTTTATTTTTTGTACTTTAGTTATTTTATGTAATTGTATTTAATTGTAGTTATTTGTAGGTAGTTTATTTAATTAATTTAATGATAGTGTAGTATTAGGTTTAATTATAACTTAGGTTAGGATTTATTTTACAGGTAATTTTGTATTTCTTTTAGCTAGGTAGTTATTAAATAGTTAATAACGATTTAATAACTATTCTACCTAGCTAAAATAAATACAAAGTTACCTGTAAAATAAATATAAATCCTAAGATAGCTACAATATAATTATTATTTATATTGTAGCTATATTAGGGTTTATTTTACAGGTAAGTATTTAGTTTTAAATAGGAATAATTTATTAAAGTATAGTGTAGTGTTAGGTGTAATTATAACTTAGGTTAGGATTTATTTTACAGGTAAATTTCAGTTTATTTTAGCTAGGTAAGCTATTAAATAGTTAATAACTATTTAATAGCTATTGTACCTAGTTAAAAAAAATTGAAAGTTGCCTGTAAAATAAAAATAAATCCTAAGATAGCTAGAATATAATTATTATTTATATTGTAGCTATATAAGGGTTTATTTTAAAGGTAAGTATTTAGTTTTAAATAGGATTAATTTAGTTAATAATAAAAATATTATTTAGATTTATTTAATTAATATTTAAGTTAGGGGGGCGTTAGGGTTAGGGTTAGACTTAGGTTTAGGGGTTAATAATTTTATTACAATGGCGGCGGCGTAGTGGGGGCAGGATAGGGGTTAATAAATTTATTATAGGTGGCGACGGTGTAGGGGGGGCAGATTAGGGGTTAATAAATTTATTATAGGTGGCGACGGTGTAGGGGGGGCAGATTAGGGGTTAATAAATTTATTATAGGTGGCGACGGTGTAGGGGGGGCAGGATAGGGGTTAATACATTTATTATAGTTGCTGTGGGCTCCGGGAGCGGCGGTTTAGGGGTTAATATGTATAGAGTAGCTTGTGGTGGGCTCCGGGAGCGGCGGTTTAGGGGTTAATATGTATAGAGTAGCTTGCGGTGGGCTCCGGGAGTGGCGGTTTAGGGGGTAATAACTTTATTTAGTTGCGGCGGTGTAGGGGGGCAGATTAGTGGTGTTTAGACTCGGGGTACATGTTAGGGTGTTAGGTGTAGACAGCTCCCATAGAAATCAATGGGATGTCTGTCAGCAGCGAACTTGTACTTTCGCTATGGTCAGACTCCCATTGATTCCTATGGGATCCGCCGCCTCCAGGGGTGGCGGTTTGAAAACCAGGTACGCTGGGCCGGAAAAGTGCCGAGCGTACCTGCTAGACATTTGATAACTAGCAAAAGTAGTGAGAATGTGCCGCACTTGTGTGCGGAACATCTGGAGTGACGTAAGAATCGATCTGTGTCGGACTGAGTCCGGCGGATCGAAGCTTACGTCACTAAATTCTACTTTAGCCGGTCTCGAGCCTTTGATAACTAAGGCGAATCAGCCTCGCCACAAATACGCTGCGGAATTCCAGCGTATTTGAGGTTGACGGCTTGATAACTACCCCCCATGGGCTGAGTTCACATTGCTGGTGCCAAAATGACCACAAAAATGTACATTGTAAAGTGAAACCAGCTTTCATTTTTTTCTCTAGGTTTACGCACTTCCATTTAAACAAGTACAAGAAAATGTTGACAGGTGTTTGAGGGACAATAAATGTCACTAATATTTTTACATCATGGCATATTATATGCCCAGTGAACATTTTTAATGGCGCTCTCACCTTTTTTAAGATGCAAATAAGAAATGGTTCATGCGCTGCATATGCAATCCTTTTCTGTGCAGCTGAAGATCTTCATAATTCATGGAAGTGCACTAATGTGAATGGTTATATAAGTGTAACCCTCTACCACTTTTATTTACCATTCTGCAAGGTGGTGGCTTTTACACAATAAAAAAACATATGTTTACCTGATAAATTAATTTATTTCATGATGGTGAGAGTCCACAAGCCATTACTCCTGGGATATAACTTCTTCCACTAAGAGGAGGCAAAGATTCCCAAAACTTAAGTGCCTAATCCCTCCCACCTCTCTGGTATGTCATCATTACGTATAGACAAGCAAGGGGAAGTAGAAAAGTAGGAAAGGACAAAGTAATGGAAAAAATTGACAGTAGAAAAAAAATACACAAATTTAGTAAAAATGGGTGGGTCTTGTGGATTCTTACCACCATGAAAGAAATTAATTTATAAGTTAAGTATAAATTTTGTTTTCTTTCATAAGGTGGTGAGAGTCCACAAGCCATCGAAGCTGTGGAGTTGTTTTTTGCGGGACAAAAATCTTTTTCGGAAGGCAAGCATCAATGTTTTCTGACGCAGTTTCCTGAAGGACCTTCCTACCAAAAACTTCTTTAGAAGAAACCATAACATCAAAATAATTGAATTTAGTAATGGTATGTATGGATAACCATGTTGCTGCCATCCATGAAACTGTAATGCATTTTGGGAGAGATATTACCACCTCTAAGTAAGCCTTTAGAATCAATACAAAAAAAGAACAGGATCCCCCCCCCCCCCCCGAATGGTGTGATATCTTCTACATATGAGAATCAAGAGTTTTAGTTAAGAAGCTAAAGTAACTTAATTTTCTCATTACTTTTAAATGATAGCATAGGCTTTCTTTAGAATTTTTTGGATTAAGACAAAGAAAAGGAACTACAATTTCCTGAATGATGTCAAAATAGATCACCCCTTGAAAAAAAAAGGGAAATTTTGTCCTTATCTCCCTAATCCTGATGAAGAACAAGATTAGGAGATTTGCAAGAAAAAAAGAGACAATTTAGAAAATTCTTCTGGCACAAGAATTTGTAAAAGAAACAAGATCTTCTAAGATAGAATGAGAATGTCCAAACTGTGCATAGGCTCAAAAATAGATATTGGATTAATCACTGGTTTTATCCTTACGAAAACCTGAATAACGCTCTAAATGATAGGAAGCTTAGCATTTTTCTTGAAAATAACACTGAAAGTCTGAAATCTGGACTATTAAAGAGCTAGCAGATAAATCATTATCTAAGCCTTCTTGTAAAAATTGCAGAATTCTGGGAACTCTAAAGGAATGCCGGCTGAAATCTTGTTTTTCAGACCAGGAAAAACTTCCAAATCTTGTGATAAATTATTCTTGTAACAGGCTTTCTGGCCTGAAATAAGTTTACAACTACAGCACCAGAAAAACCTATTTACTTTAAAAGTAGTTGTTCAATCTCCAAGCCTTCAATTTGATACATTTGAGAACTGGAAAATAGAAGAGACTTTGACCTCTAGTTATCAACGTGTCTACCTCAAATACGCTGAAATTCCGCAGCGTATTTGTGGCGAGGTTGATTCGCCTTAGTTATCAAGCCCTAGATACCGGCAAAAGTAGAATTTAGTGACGTAAGCTTCGATCTGCCGGACTCAGTCCGACACAGATCGATTCTTACGTCACTCCAGATGTTCCGAACGCAAGTGCGGCACAATCTGACTACTTTTGCTAGTTATCAAAAAACTAGCAGGTACGCTCGGCACTTTTCCGGCCCAGCGTACCTGGTTTTCAAACCGCCACCCTGGAGGCGGCGGATCCATAGGAATCAATGGGAGCCTGACCATAGCAAAAGTTCATGTTCGCTGCTGCCAGACATCCCATTCATTCCTATGGGAACTGTCTACACCTAACACCCTAACATGTACCCCGAGTCTAAACACCCCTAATCTGTCCCCCCTACACCGCCGCAACTAAATAAAGTTATTACCCCCTATACCGCCGCTCCTGGACCCCACCGCAACTATAATAAATATGTTAACCCCTGAACCACCGCTCCCGGTCCCCGACGCAACTATAATATATGTATTAACCCCTAAACCGCCACTCCCAGACCCCGCCGCCACCTACATTATACCTATTAACCCCTATCCTGCCCCCCCTACACCGCCACAACTTTAATAAAATTATTAACCCCTAAACCTAAGTCTAACACTAACCCTAACACCCCCCTAACTTAAATATTAATTAAATAAATCTAAATAATATTTGTCTTATTAACTAAATTAATCCTATTTAAAACTAAATAATTACCTTTAAAATAAACCCTAATATAGCTACAATATAAATAATAATTATATTGTAGCTATCTTAGGATTTATTTTTATTTTACAGGCAACTTTCAATTTATTTTAACTAGGTACAATAGCTATTAAATAGTTATTAACTATTTAATAGCTACCTAGATAAAATAAAGAGAAATTTACCTGTAAAATAAAATAAGTTACAATTACACCTAACACTACACTATACTTTAATAAATTATTCCTATTTAAAACTAAATACTTACCTGTAAAATAAACCCTAACGGCTAGATTTAGAGTTCGGCGGTAGATGGGCTGTTAACGCCACGCGTGTTTATGTCTAACGCACGTCATTGTTTGACTCCGGTATTTAGAGTTAATATAAGACCATCTAACGATGCTCCTAACGCGTGTATGTCACACGCGTAATCCTGCCCGCGTTAGACAGTCTCCCATAGAGATCAATGGGAAAGCAAATAAATTGCCTTTTTTCACCTAACACTCGATCTCGCGAGAATACGCACAGCTCGGTCATATGACGCATACCACATCATGCACAACAATAACACGCCGCAAATGTCACAACAACAATCAATCAACAAAGCACACAAGCATTACACATTCACAAGCGGGGGAAGTTTTAATACTATTTATACGGGGAATACGCATATACTTTAAGATGCGGAAAATCGCACAATAACAACAAGGATTAAAAAATATATACATACACTAGAAACAAAATCGCATTCAATATCATTATATATTATGAAAAACATACATATACAACACTTCATGAAGAACACACCATCGCATATTCACATTTAAAATGAATACTTTTGGACAATGAAAGCTAAAACGAACACTATGACATCATCGCATTCTACACATTCCACAAATACCAACTCTAAATGAGCATGCGCAAATTCACACACCTAATACACATTGCAATAATATTAATTGCTAATAAAGCACACCTGAACACTAATTACAATGGAAATTGGGACATCATTAAACATTTACACAGGGTATATAAGCACCACACAAGCATGGCTTCTTTGACTGTGTTGCTGGTGGGTCTTTGGAGATTGGAGGTTTAAGAATAGAGAGTTTGAGAATTTTTGAGAGTGAGTTAGTGTTAGCGTGAGAGAGTCAGTTGGTAGTGTTAGCGTGAGAGAGTCAGTTGGTAGTGTTAGCGTGAGAGAGTCAGTTGGTAGTGTTAGCGTGAGAGAGTGAGTGAGTTAGTGGGAGTTAGTGGGAGTGGGAGAGAGTCTGTTAGTGGGAGCGTGAGTGAGTTAGTGGGAGTTATTAGTGAGAGTTGTTAGTGGGAGCGTCAGTTAGTGGTAGTTAGTGAGCGTTAGTGGGAGTGTTTGTTATTGAGAATTAGAAGTAGTGTGAGTTAGCGAGCGAGTGATTTATCTGTACACTTAACACATTTACACGCAAACACATTCAATACATACATACACTTATCAATAACACTACATACACTCCATACCCCCTACCCCCTCATACTACACTCCATACCCCATTCCTTGTAATCCCATTCCCTTTCATCCCATTTACTCTTATCCCATACCCCATACCCATCCCATACCCATCCCCTAGTTACATTTAGTTTACATATCCTCCTTTTAGTCTTATTCTTTTCGTTTATTTAAATACTCCTTACCCTCTTTGTTTTTTTACATCCCTCACACTTTAAGCACCTTTTTTGTCTTTTTAGTTCTTTATTTTGACCCCCTTTCATTTCATCACACTCACTTTTTGTTTGATTATTTGGGGTTTAGTTTAGGGAGGAGATGGAGGCCAGGCAGGGGACAGGTAGAGGGGGGAGTAGAGGGAGGGGGAGAGGAACAGGGCAGGAAGGGGGGCAGGAAGGGGGGCAGGAAGCGGGGGTGGAAGCGGTGGGTGGACCCAGCCACTTGGTTCAAGATGACCAAGTGGCTGGGCCCAGTGGCGGTCAGAGTAGGGCTTCACAGTCCGGGAAACAGAGGGCATCGTCACAGGGGAAGGCCAAGGCGACTAGGGAGGCGAGGTTTACGATGGAGGAGAAGGAGGCCCTCGTAGAGGCCTATATGGCCAGGCATAGGATGCTGCAGCACCAAAAGACCACCCCGACTGACAAGAGGAGGCTCTGGAACGAGATTAGGAATGCAGTCAATGCAGTGGGTGGCCGGAACCGGGATATGGATTCTATCAAACATCGGTACCGGGACTGTAAACTTGAACTTAAAAAAAAGTTAAGCCTGGAGGCCCGACATGCCGCAGGGACCGGTGGCGGCCCTGCCCTTGAAATGGAGTACTGCAGATGGGAGGAAATGTTGCGGCCCAGCATCTCCGAGGTGGAAGTAGTCGGTATCGGAGGAATCGATACCGGGAACCTGCCACTCTCATCTGACGGTAAGCTCATTGAACAATAATTTCACATACGAATGTATTTCAATGGACACTATACGCAAACATTTACTTTCATGATTGAGGTAGCGAATACAATTTGACAAAACATTCAAATGTACTTATATTACCTAATTTGATTCATTCTTGAGATATATTTTAATGAAGAAATAGCCATGCACACGGTGAAACAATCACAGGAGGCAGCTATATTCAGCTAACAATCAGCATCTTATAAGCATATTTAGATATGCTTTTCAGCAAAGAATATCCAGAGAATGAAGCTAATTAGATAAGAAAAGTACATTCGAAAGTTGATACTAAATGTATGCTTCTAAATCATGAAAGATAAAACATTGGGTTTCATGTGTTAAGGATCAGATTAATGCTATTACGCTGTTTACACGCATTCTATTACTTTGCGGTTACATCAGTATCTAGGCTATAGGTTAGGTGTGCATTTAAACAGACTGAAAACAAACGCAAAAACATTCACATTGACCACAGATATCACAAACACGGTTTAGAAAAAGCGGAAATCGTATTGATTGTTTGTTAGATTTCAAAGTGGATTAATGATTCTGCATTTGTAATTGTATCGTAAGCTAAGTCATTTAAACCTTGATTTGCAAATATGCTAATATATATATATATATTTTTATTTATTTATTTATATACAGAGTCTGGGGACGAGGCAGCACAGCCTCCTGCATCTCCCCGGGATGAGAGTGGTGGTGAGGAATTCCCACTTCGGAGGGAAAAGGCCCCCCGTGACGAACAGCGCACGGGAGATGATGAAGAGGCCCCGGAAGCACAGGAGGATCCCGCTGAACCCGCGGAACCCGCGGAACCCGAGGTCCCTCAAAGACCCGCACTCCGCCGTGCACGGGCACCCCGCCGTGCACGGGTTCAACAGGCACAACAAGAGGAAATAGCGGAGGTGCGGGTTCTACTGGAGTACATAGACCAGATGCGTACCTCCCGGATAGAAAACATAGAAGGACGACGCAGAATACTTGATGGCCAGAATCAAATAATTCAAGGCCAAAATGAAATAATCAGCATACTGAATAGAATACAAGAAGGACAAACAAGAATGTTTAATCTTCATCAGGAAATGTTCACATTTTTCCGGGAGGCGCATGCTGGTCTACCTCCTGTTGCTGGGCCTCTTGTTGCTGGGCCTCTTGCTGCTGGGCCATCTCCTCCTGCCGGCCCATCTCATCCTCCTCCTCAGCCATCTACTCCTCCTCCTCCTCAGCCATCTACTCCTCCTCCTCCTCAGCCATCTACTCATCCTCCTCAGCCATCTTCTCCTCCTCATCCATCTTCTCCTCCTCAGCCATCTACTCCTCACCTTGGTCGTCCCAGTACTCTTCCTTCCACTCCTCCCACAACAGCTCCAAGGAGGACTCTTCGGAGTCGGCAGTTGCCTCTCCCAGAGCCTCAGCCCCGTGGGAAGAGGGGAAGGAAGAGGAAGTAAGTATTTTTTTCCATCTTCAAATTTTTTTTTTATGTAATGTGTAATGGATAGGTATGTGATGATGTGGTTTTCATACACTTGTGGACCACACTCTGTATATAATCGACTTCTATGGGACCGGGTCCATGGAGGAAGATTCTTTGCAGAGTGTGGGTTATAAGTGTGTGAAAACCACATCATCACATACCTATCCTTGTTCATGATATTGATTGGTTTCTGTGATGTGATGTCCAAACTGTTTCCCGAATCGCTAACTAAATTACCATAACAATTATCCATGATGGCATATTACTGTTTGAATGCCAATAACACAGCTTAAAGGGACAGTCAGAAAATTATTGATTACAAAGAAAACACTGTATTACGCATTATAAAGTTTGAAACAACAAAACATGGAGAAATACATGTGTGACTTATGTGCTTACCCTTGTATCTATGACTATGAAAAATGACCACTTATTTGTTGTTCTGACATAACAACATTTTAGATATCAATGATCAATACATGGTCAATAATATGCTGTATGAGCACAAGGTTTTACATATACAAATGCTATCCAAATGCCCTCTAGTGCTCAAATTGTATAATGATTACAAGCACTCTTCAAGATCGAAGAAATGAGCACACCAACCTCATAGGTTTAGATAGCAAATTTAAATAAACCCAGACAAATGTTCAATTGTTGAGAAACATTTGATATCCTTGATATTACAGAATTGACTTTTCGAATAATTTTAAAAAATAAAATTTTTCTAAACTGTCCCTTTAACAACATTACATATGCTAACACATATTTTAAGCTTGTTGGTATATCTACATGTACTTTGTCAAAAAAAAATTTTTAAAATCACATTTATATTGACGTGTTAAATAAAGTCTATTTTCTTTAAGAGACATTATTGTGTTAATATTTTATTGTAAATATTTTTATTTTAACAATGAATATGGTTTAAAGTCCTTTTAGGAGTGGGGGGGGGAAATATGCTAACAAAAATATATTTGAAGATTAAACTATGTGGATCTCATACATGATACAAAAAACAACATTTGCATTCAAGGGACAGTATCCTATATTTTTTACATAACTGTATGTAATAGACACTACTACAAACAACAAGATTAACATATACTGATATCAATATTAAAAAGCTTCAAACACTTGCAAATAAAATAGGGTTAGCTATATTGAAAATATAGATGAACCACCATTACAACCGTAAAACAACACAATACACCATCATTAACATATGAAAAGACCCTTTACACAAACTGGACAAAGCTGGAGATGGTACTCACATGAAACTCAGAGGCTTTGCGAGGAGTAAGAAAATTACTTACATTTTCTTACAACACAAGACAAAATAAACCTATTGGTTAAACAATGGACTATCTAACTAGCGACAAAATCAAATATTTTTATTTATAATGTGAGTGTCTAATGAACCTTTCATAAAATATACAACGAAATTACATTTAGAAGAAGTCGGCATCATATATTTAGCATATGATAAATGCATATTGATTACTTTATTCAAACACAATAGCGCATATTTATTAATTAGATATGTTCAACATTAAACACAACAGTAATTTTTCAGAAAAAGGAACATTGTTGACAAACATATTAAACATGGACTGTAGAGATTTGCACTTGCCTATAAATATCCTATGCATGAAAACATTTTGCTTTCGTTCGTTGATTCAACCAGACATCCAGCAAAAGAGAATGTGTTGGTCTTTATCAGCTACGGGTCAACAATGTAACATGATGCAAATAATACATATTCGCAAGCTTTTTAAAATTGCATGCAGTCACAAACGTTTTTAACGTGCACAAATATTGCGGGACTACGCAATCCAATCAGACGTTTTTTTACCTTTACATGTGCCGTCTTAACATGGCGCTTCCTTGATCACGTAAGAACGCCATCCAATGAAAGGCACATTATTGATCACGTAAGAACGCCCAAAAAAAAAAGGCGCATCCTTGATCGCGTCAAAACGCAATCCAATAAAAGGCATATTCCTGATCACGTAAGAACGTCAGTCAATACAAGGAATCATTGGACAGCCTGGCAGGTGACGTCTTAAGCAACATGGCGCATCCGAGATCGCTGAAAAACCGCAGACAATACAAGGACTCAGTGACATCTTGGCATATCACTAAGAAACGTATTTATATTTTAGGAACTAGTATGTGTGTAGATTGCTATCTAGGAATGTCACCAAATCATGAATCATCTTTTCGGACTTGACTGTCCCTTGAACTATAGCTATGGTGTATATCTTTAACATTTAAAAGATACACATGAGAAATACATATGCCATTGATGTTTTAAGATATGTTTGGATTGTTGTTGAATAACAATAGTTATACATGTATTGATTAAACGTGTCATTTATTCAAGTTTAATTATTGTCAGCCTACCTATAGCCATATATGGGAGGAGATGTATTTTGTTAACATATTAGTTAACTAATATTCATCATCTACATTATTTGCATTACACACAGAGATTGATTTGGTTACACTTTGACAATAATATAGATTTGAAAATGAAATACAGGTGCTGTCAACATTACAATAAGATTGTTTATTAATAAAACTATATGTCCTTGTTCTTGTAAAAAGGACAAAAACGCTTTACAAATGGAAATACATTCATTTACAATAGTGATCAACATCACTTAAAGGGACATTATTTTGTTTTTAAAAAGAGCATACACATAGTCAATACTATTTAAATAAAATGAACACTTTACAGGGATTATATCATTGTATCAATACTCAGATCATTTGGTAAAGGTGCATCAATTCATGCAGAGTTTATAAATACACACATGGATCTGAACATTTAAATATACATATATACACAAATACAAAAATATATATACATATATAAAGAAATTACTCTGCTAATCATAATCAGGCAATGATAGAGCTAAGAGAAAATAATATAAACACAAATAATAAGATTACATTGGAGATGTTAATCTTAAAGTCATTTACTATTGTCTTACATATATGATTTCATTATAACAAATATATTTGTTAGGTCCCTTTAAGGATAAACAACATAAACTAGAGCTTTCAAAAAATAACAGGAAGAATGAGGACAAAGATTTGTGAAATAAAATGTATTTTATTAGTATGTAAGAAAACATACACAACGTTTATAAATAATCTTGTAAAAATAAGGAATATATGAGCCATATGACAAGGTAACACAGTGCATCACAGTCCATGAAGAGAGTTGCCAAGGGCCAGCATAGCCCCATTGGAGACACATGGCAAGGTAACACAGTGCATCACAGTCCATGAAGAGAGTTGCCAAGGGCCAGCATAGCCCCATTGGAGACACATGGCAAGGTAACACAGTGCATCACAGTCCATGAAGAGAGTTGCCAAGGGCCAGCATAGCCCCATTGGAGACACATGGCAAGGTAACACAGTGCATCACAGTCCATGAAGAGAGTTGCCAAGGGCCAGCATAGCCCCATTGGAGACACATGGCAAGGTAACACAGTGCATCACAGTCCATGAAGAGAGTTGCCAAGGGCCAGCATAGCCCCATTGGAGACACATGGCAAGGTAACACAGTGCATCACAGTCCATGAAGAGAGTTGCCAAGGGCCAGCATAGCCCCATTGGAGACACATGGCAAGGTAACACAGTGCATCACAGTCCATGAAGAGAGTTGCCAAGGGCCAGCATAGCCCCATTGGAGACACATGGCAAGGTAACACAGTGCATCACAGTCCATGAAGAGAGTTGCCAAGGGCCAGCATAGCCCCATTGGAGACACATGACAAGGTAACACAGTGCATCACAGTCCATGAAGAGAGTTGCCAAGGGCCAGCATAGCCCCATTGGAGACACATGGCAAGGTAACACAGTGCATCACAGTCCATGAAGAGAGTTGCCAAGGGCCAGCATAGCCCCATTGGAGACACATGACAAGGTAACACAGTGCATCACAGTCCATGAAGAGAGTTGCCAAGGGCCAGCATAGCCCCATTGGAGACACATGGCAAGGTAACACAGTGCATCACAGTCCATGAAGAGAGTTGCCAAGGGCCAGCATAGCCCCATTGGAAACACATGACAAGGTAACACAGTGCATCACAGTCCATGAAGAGAGTTGCCAAGGGCCAGCATAGCCCCATTGGAGACACATGGCAAGGTAACACAGTGCATCACAGTCCATGAAGAGAGTTGCCAAGGGCCAGCATAGCCTCATTGGAGACACATGACAAGGTAAAAGAGTGCAACAGGCACAACAATAAACTGATAAAAAGGCCAAATGGCAACAATATAAATACAAATTCAACATGTGGACGGAGGATTATTATCTGCCACCATGGAGCATATCCAGATCCTCCACTTACTGGTCATCCTCTTCATTGTCCTGTGCATGTCCAGCTCCAGATTCAGGCCTTGAACGTAATTGCATAATTTCACGCAGAGTCAAGTCCTGAACCCGGAGCTGGGCCTGCATGGTGTCGTTCATCCCTCTCAGGACAGCTGCGTTCCTCAACACGGCCTGCTCTACTCTTGCTATCCCTTCTAGCATGAGCCATGCTGAGTCACAGCCTAAAATAAAATAAAATTAAATATTAAGGATAATTACACAACAGAATAAAAGATTTTAATACATACATTGTCATCATAAAGACAAATAATTATTTACATAAATTATTTTTCATATATTCTTTACACATGAATTAGGTTATTCAGACAGACAGAAATCATTAAAGGCTCATGTTACTCAAACATGTTGTCCCCTTTAATTGGTTTTAGATGATCCACTTATACAGCTTGAGTGTATCAAATCTTGTTAAAGGATTTACATTGTACTTACATCAGCAATTTAAAAATTCAATTTAGACTGTGGTAGGCACACCTATCCTTAAACATTTTGGCATTGAGGACAAGCTGTGTAAACATAGCAACCAGAAGAAATTACATTCCCACTGGGTTAGACAAGAGATAATGTATCCACATTTGGACATAAAATTTTGGATCCAAGTAGTGGTGTTTGGTATATGTAGTGATATCCAATTAAAGGGACACTGAACCTAAATATTTAATGGACTGATTCAGATAGAGCATGACATGACAAATCTTTAGAAATTACACATATTCATTATATGTTTTAATTGTCAAGCTATATTTTGAATGCAAGAATGTTGGTTTTTATGGAAGCCAATATTTGTTGATGAACTTTGTTTGTGCATGCTGGTTGATGGATACATTCATCCAACAATAAAGAAATGATGGCCACATTTATTTTATTGTTTAAACTAATTATAGGAATAAGTTGTTTTCCATAAATATATCAAGAGAATGACGAATAATTCATAAGAGTATTCTATTATACATTGGCTTAACATTGCATGCTGGATTTGAATCACAATTTAACCAATTTAACTTCACTGTACCTTTAAGTATCTTATAAAGTGTATTTAGAATGATACTTACAGCTGTGCCTGGGAAGGACAATCTGACACCCAGGACAATGAAGGTTTAAACAGGGGGGAGGGATGGGATTGGCTTGGGGAGGGATGGGAATGGCTTGGGGAGTGGTGAGCTGCCGCTCCAGGGTAGGCCGTACAGCTGGGGAGTGGGGAGTTTGGGTCTGGGCAGCTGTACGGGCCAGAATACGGGGAGAGCGGCGAAGGGGGGTGTATGGGCGTTTTTTGGGAGGGACAGGATATGAAATATGGGAAGGGCTGGCAGTGGTCGGGGCATGGTCATGAGTTTGGTGATGGGAAGGGCTCTGGGTGTGTGCAGAGGTGTGGCCATGGTCAGGGGTGTGTGCACGGGGAGGGGTCTGTGACTGGGCAGGGGCGGAATCCAGATGACCAGAAGTGGTGGATCCATCTGAAAATGTAAAAGAAATATATTAACATCTCATACATCCTGACATCAAATCAACGCATTTCAAATTGATTATGTTTTCAATATACTTCGAAGTGTGTTTGAATCTGTAAACTATTCTGAAATGAGGATATGGTATCTATATAGGCACTCAGATGAATCTCAATGACTGTCTGTACAATTTGAAACTTATTATTGTGTTTTGGCATGGAATATGCATGTGACATAATGATGGCATGAATTATATATTCTTAAAAAAATATATACAAGCAGATTTTCATGCTGCCTGATATAGAAAGGGGGCAGTAGTGTATTTGAACAGACAAATAATATTCCTTTTTAAAGGGAAAAAGCTGTAGACTTTGAATGTCTTCAATAAAATGATTTCAAAAAAAGAAACATGTTGGAAACATGATAGATATATTTCACATACCATCAGACTCCAAGGCAGCCTCTTCCTCCTCCATCCCACATGTGACATCAATCTCTGTAAAACATAACATGTTGTGTACACCTTAAGATCAGATATTATAACATATGTTACTGTTGCTCAAATACGCACATCAATGTTGCATTAAAGATATACACACACAAAGTTATGATTTACATCATTTTGATGGAGCATACAAATGACAATAGATTTGTTATTGTCAATAAATCAGAATATTAATGTATTGTTTGTCTTAATGTTAAATTCATAAAAGCATAGTACATAGAACATTTAAGATTTCTCATGTGTGTATCACTTGATGACTGTTGTCAAAAAAACAAATTGAAAAAAACATATGTTAGACATCTTATGAATAACAAATGTGTAGACTAATAAAGTAGAAATTATTAATCGCTCAATATAAAAAATAAATATATAATCAGAAGATAAATTCTATGATTTTTTATAATGTTATGCTTCATCGGAATCATGATCATAATATTGATTAGCAATACACCTTCAATTACATATAAATGAGTCAATGGACTTACCAGGAGACCGCAAAGGCGGCTCTATGTCACTGCTGGATTCCTGTGGGCTTCCCACACCAACTCTCTCTATGAATGATATAGATATATATTATTAAACACATTTTGGATATCACTAAATCACATCTGTCTAGAATTTTAACATTAATCAACTTTAAAATGTGAAGAATAGAGCAGTCATTACACCAGAAAATGCTTGATTGAATCAAGGGGATTCTGTAAACATATCTGTATTGAACATATGTTTAATGTCAGACTACATTAGACATCAAATTCATCTCAGATGCTGCTATTGCATATCTAAATATACCCAATGATCAATGTTCTTAACCCTTTAAGGACACAGCTTTCACTTAGCTCAATTGTTTTATGACGGAATAATTCCGTCATATGTCCTTAAGAAGTTACAAGAATACACACAAACCACATATTGAGGAGCATCTGTTGACAAATCTAAACAAACATGTGTCACATCGACCCATTTTTTCAATGTACAGTAATCTTGTTTAGGACACAACACATATTTATCACAATACATAACAAACTTGATTATTACAAATATGTAATCATGGTGCTGTTAGAGTATGCAGATATCTATAAAGTAACTCCAACAGATAATTAGATTTATATATCAATAGTTTTTAATAAAAATAATGTAAAGATGAATGAATCTATTTTGTCTTAAAGGGACACTGACATGATTAATTTAAATAATTGATTTCTATGTTCAAACTGTAAAAAATGATTTAACATTGACTCCTATTATAATTAGAATGTTGCTCGATATTAATCTTAAAGGCAGATAAGGAATATTGGATTCAATAAATATTGTTTGTTGAAGGTATCCACCAATCATCAATATAAACCCAGGTTGGTCAACAAATATTTAGATGCACATAAACGTACTTTCTTTATTTTAAACTACATTTAGCAATAGAATATGTCACATATGATGATAGTATTATATTTTATGTTTATTAATATTGCATACTGTATGTGAAAGACAATATTAATAATTGTAGCTCAGTATCCCTTTAATCTAAAATTAAATAGATTCCACAATGTTGTTGTTTGTTAATGAATTATCTACTCCATATGTTGATGTAATGAATGGTATTGAGCATGCAATTAAAATCAAATATGTTATTTAAGGATATCCGAATAATTATATAATTTTCATCTATTAAATAGACATTACATATAAATATTGAACAATGTGTATTTAGTATGTAATGTTCATTCCATGTTTCTAAGACAAATGTCAATTAAAATGAGACATACCATACTGTGACAAGCCCTGGCTTGAGGATCCAGCAGCCACATCCATATCTGTAATATATTAAATGAGGATTGCATATCATTAATACTAATCATGCCATGTTTAAAATATTTACATTAATAACAAATCAATAGAAAAATATTAATCCTTTGGTAGTCCCATGAGTTAATAGTTTCCGCAATTAAATTAATGATAAATATATCCTGGACTCTTATTTTCAATCAGTTGTGTTGTTTACTGTATCTTTAAGAATATCTGCTTGCTATTACATAATCATCAATTGATGGCCATATGTTATAATTTATTAGTATTATTCGTTTTTTATTAGATATAATATTTAAAATAAGAATACTGTATTCTTCACTAATCTAAGAATTTCCATTTAATTTTTAACAACATGTATAAAGCAATGCCACTTTCCGCAAACCCATGTTAACGTGGATGAGAAATGCCATTTTCGCGATCATTGCGCAATGATTCCAAGCGGAATTACGCATCCGTCATTTGAACAACATGTATAAAGCAATGCCACTTTCCGCAAACCCATGTTAACGTGGATGCGAAATTACATTTCCGCTCTGTGACGCATACTCTGTAGAGCGCAAGAAACATCATTCCTATTTCATGTGTCAATAATCTAAAATCAGATATCTAAACATCATATGTAGTGTATGTTGTGAGATCTGTATAGGTTTAGTATCTGACTAAATACACATTTTTGATTTTTAAAATTATAAATATTATATGAAGTTGGATAATTACCTGGTTCAGATTCTCTATCGGCTCCTCCCAGGCCACCGGACGGAGAAGCATCTGCCCTGTCCCCCGCGTCAGGACTTTCAGATCCCGCAGCTGGGAGGGAAGAAGAGGAGGCCGAGGATGGCGAGGATCTAAATCTTTTGGGGACCCGGAGATTGAGGAGCTCGCATAAAGTCACCTCATAAGGGAGTAGGTACAGTTTCCGCGGGGCCTTTCTTTGGCCCCCTCTTTTACGGGCTTGTACCCAGTCCCTTATGAGGTTGACTTTTTTCGATAAACGCAACCTCATATCTCCGAATCTCCTCATGATCTGATCCTGGGTCCTCTGGACGTCACACACCAATCTAACCGCATTGGTGATAGACTCCCAGAGGGCCTTCTTAACAGGCGCATCTGTCGAGCTCCTCTTGTTCCCAAACAGCTGGGGATAAAAGTCCTTGACGGCGTGGACCAGTGCAGCGCTCTCCTCCTTGGTGAACCTGGGAACTGACATGCCTGCTGGGTTGTCCAATAAATATATTATAATAATATAAACTGCCTGCAGGCATTAGAGAACTGACAAAGATGGCAACGTGTAATGGACTTTTATATGGTGAAGTAAACATGAGATGCACCATGGGACAATTTATCTGTACATCTGATTGGATAAAAGTTTGAAATATTGTTATAATGTCTGTGAGACCATCCTGACTCAAGTTGTGTTTGTGTGATGAACTCTGATTGGCCGTTCCTTAATGTTTCATATCTTAGTAACTTCCTTACACATACCGCTTGGTGGTGCTGTAACTTCATTTTTCATGTAGACTTATTTGTAACTCATGGGCCTGTCATGCGGATATGTGTGACGCAGATTTAATATCCGGGATCCGTGAAATATTAATGATTAAATACTCTTTAAAATCTAATACTGTCACATTATTAATGTTGTAGACATTTCTCGGTTTAATAACGGTCTGTTTCTTTAATACAAATACACATTTAATATTGTATGTCTTTATTGTTCTTTAAATAAATTTATTGTGAAGTATTGACATTGCTCTATTAAATGTATTTATAATGCACATTGATTGTGTGCTATTGCGTGACATTACACTAATGTTTAAATATGCTAATCTGGTGTTTGAAGATGCGTTTCCCACGCAATATTTATTAATGTTAAAATTCCGGTTAGAATGTCAGTAACTTGGATAATCTGTTTATAAATGTTAAACTACAGCTTTGTTATTCGCAAATAAACCTCGAGCTTGTATTTCTCTGAAGTGCTCATATATGTTATTGTGCAATGGCGTCTTTAGTTTTAAAGAGACATTACAAACAAACAATTGTATCAAATGATCTGTAGAGATAGAAGATTGTTTAGACTTTAAACTGTAAATCATTTTCTCTTAGTATTTATATATCCTCAACAGAAGAAATTTAAATGCACATGGTTGAGACAATCACATAAGGCATCTCTGTGCATCCACCAATCTTCATCTACTGAGCCTATCTCGATATGCTTTTCAAGCAAAGTATGTCAAGATAGGAAGAGAAGTAAATACACTCTTTAAATCTCTTAAAGGGACACTGTCCAAACAAATTTACCATTGGTGATTGAGCATGAAATGTTAATCAACTTTATTATTTAATATGATTATCAAATGTTAAGTTATCTTGTTATGTTTCTTTGCAAATCAATAATGATATTTTATATTACGGACAATTGTTTAATAAAAACCTGGGTTGTCCTTGACGATTGTTGCATCAATTATTCCAAACAATCAAGTTCTGTCCAGAGTACTGAAGCAAATAAATTAGCTATTTACTGCCTTATTTCTAAAGTAATGATAGCAACATCACAATGAGCATTCATAATATGAGACAAGTTTTAAAGTTGATTAAAATAGAATACTCATTCAGAATGTATAAATCATTGTTTTTTTAACTGGCTACCTTTAAGTATATTTTGAGTTCATGTCCCTTTAAATAAACATTTCACAATAATGCTTAATATATCATAAACCTAGGCACCTTCCTTTTGCTAAATGAGTCTAACATATGAGTAAAGCAAATTTAGATTAACTTCTAGATTGTTTTACACACTGACTGAAATATATTTATTAAATGAGGTCTTTTTTAGCCTTCAGCGTAGAGGGACATTAAGCTATATGTTATGTATGCATTTTGTATAATAATCTTATATTTGACCAACTTAATATGTTTTGTTATTCAATCATTATATTGTAATTATATATATTCGTGGATTAAATACATCTCTACATAGGCTATTTTGATGCTGATTGTTGTTTGCATATAGATGCCTTATATCATTGACTAAGATATGTGCATTTATTTTTATTTTAACAAGTATATTTAAAGACTGAATGTAATTCTATAGTACATTCTAAATATGTTTAAATTCTTGTATGATATTTGTAACAATGTATACAAAATATACATTTTGAATGACCCCTTTAAGGACCCAAACATATTGTATTTTGATTTAACATTGACAAAATAAACTAAAGGGGAAATTACATTCTATATAGATATTTGATGTCTAACCCAAGAGGTAAGATTGTAATAAATACATAATATTACTAAGTATAGTTAAATGACTCCACTAGAAAATTACATAGATTAACCTGGCATCCAATAACTAATTTTTTAAAAATATCAAGTTAAATGACCTACCATTTATAAATGTAATAATTGTAAAATATTTTCTAATAATGTTTTGAGATACCTAAGGAAGATACATGATCTTATACAATTCTTTTTACATTCAACAACACTGTCACTTTCATGTAATTGAACCACTTCACCTTATTAAATGTTAAAACAATCATAATATTACTACATATCCTAAATATTTTTAATATATACTTTTTCAATATAAAAGCATTGAAGAATCTGACTCCCCAATTAATGTTAAAAGATATATTTTAATATTCTCTGAAGATTTTTATTTTCTACTATTAATGCATTATTTTCTCTTATGCATGTGCTTGTCAAATAGCCAACTACCAGTCATGGGAGTCCAAGTTTTATTTATTTACAGATTATATTGATATATATTAGAATCTGTTAAAAATAAACATATATTTAATAGAAAATAATTAAATATTCCAGGAAGTCATCAGATGCCAATCTGAAATGACAAATAATAAAAATGGAACAAAGTTAATACACACGTTGTAAAATATTCATAAAATACATTTAAAATCATATGGTGTCTATGCTCTAACTTTGATCAACATTTTTTAAAGATAATCATTACATTGATTTTAAATTAATGAAATACATACACCATTATATTGTTGATTAAAAATTATATTTAAATATCAAAAATTAAAATTATACATAATAATGTATATCACATGTAAACAATATATGTATGCTGAACATAAATGTAATATTTCATGTCCATTCAAATACCTCTATATCAACTATAATATGTATTCCTTTTTCTGATTGTGATCCCTAAATATCTCATTAAGAACTAAATATGACTAATGTATGTAAGCTACTAATATTCTACAGTCTTCACTAGCATGCATTGGTACACCAACCTGGACAATGCATGGTCTTTGAAAGTCAATTCAGGGGTAAACAGTTGATCTTCAATAGGTGTCTTATTCATCAGTTCATTAAATAGAGGACTGGGAAATACCATCTAAAAAAGTACAATCATCTAAGTGTCTGATTGTGATCCCTAAATATCTAATTAAGAACTAAATATGACTAATGTATGTAAGCTACTAATATTCTACAGTCTTCACTAGCATGCATTGGTACACCAACCTGGACAATGCATGGTCTTTGAAAGTCAATTCAGGGGTAAACAGTTGATCTTCAATAGGTGTCTTATTCATCAGTTCATTAAATAGAGGACTGGGAAATACCATCTAAAAAAGTACAATCATCTAAGTGTCTGATTGTGATCCCTAAATATCTAATTAAGAACTAAATATGACTAATGTATGTAAGCTACTAATATTCTAAGTCTTCACTAGCATGCATTGGTACACCAACCTGGACAATGCATGGTCTTTGAAAGTCAATTCAGGGGTAAACAGTTGATCTTCAATAGGTGTATTATTCATCAGTTCATTAAATAGAGGACTGGGAAATACCATCTACAAAATAGAAAATCATCTAAGTGTCTCCAATAGGATGTCTCCACAGCCTTATTCTATCAAATAGTTTGCACTTACCATGTGAACATGTATTTGTATGGTTTTCAAGGTCAGCAGAATTGAAATATAATGCCAGACATGATCCCATTGGTATACTTCAATTTCAATCTTGGCTTTTTCCCCACTGTCAGTCTTGGAAATCTTCACTGTCAGGCTTCAAATTGTTCCCTTTCAGTCTTTAGATTAAGTCATCTCCCTAATGTAAGAAATTATATATAAAGATTTCATACAAGTGTGTGAATCAGTTCTGTACCCCTCTCCCACCCCCCATTTCATAATAAATATCTATCACTAGCTTACTAAGCCTGTGTATGAACCTGTGTTATTTTCTATCAAGTGTGAAGATGAGTCATATTGAGCAGAACAAACCTCTGTGTGACATTGAACCATAGTCATTCTAGAGTATCCCTTTCTGATTATGTACATTTTAAGTAATGTGTAAACAAAGTTATATTTTTTAAAATGTATGCCATATGATGTATTTGTGTACAAATCATGCCAGCAACAGTCCATACATTTCTACTTACCATCTGATGTCCTCTTTAAAAACCAGGTGGCAAAGACTCGCTATAGGACCCAATGCCCAGAGCATCACCTATATTATGAGAAATAAAGATTATTCTAACATTTGATCAATACTAACATGTTTGCACAATTCTCTACTTGTCATTTCCCTAGAGTTCACATCTATTGAAAATACTCCAGTGTAACTTCTATTATTTACCGTCTAAAGTGGCGGTTGATGACGTCTGCTCTGACATCAAGTCCCTCGTCCTGGAATTCCCCCTCTAGAACAGGATCATCCTCCTCATCTCTGAGGAGGTCTCTGTCCACCGGGACGGCCTGCAGCATCCCAGCCCGCTGTGCAATATTATGCAGGACGCTACAGGCTACAACGATCTTAGCCACCTTCTTTGGGTTGTACTGGAGTGCTCCTCCAGAACGGTCCAGGCACCTGAATCTCATCTTCAGGAGCCCGAACATCCTTTCAACCACCGCCCTGGTTCTCTTATGAGCCCTATTGTAGCGCTCCTCAGACACATCAGTTGGGCTACGCAAGGGGGTAATGAGCCAAGGCCGGCTCATGTACCCAGAATCACCTATAAATTTAGAACAGAACATAATTCAAACAGAATACTTAAACTAGTATATTGTTGTATAAATATATTTTTTTAAAACCATAATCCATATTAAAAGTTGTCAGAAACATAAAAAAAATAAAATAAATTAATATATAAATCTGTATCTTGCCATTTCATCTAAGACATGCTACATATGCGTATTTCTCCTAAACCAAACCTTGTGTAAAATGCTAACTACATGGTTACATTGCATTCTCTATCTGAACACTTAAGGTAAGACATGCTACATATCTGCATTTCAATAAAACTAGACATTAGCAGAAAAAGACAATGACAGGGTTAAATTGCATGAGATAATATCTTTCCATTTCATCTAAGACATGCTACATATGCGTATTTCTCCAAAACCAAACCTTGTGTAAAATGATAACTACATGGTTACATTGCATTCTCTATCTGAACACTTAAGGTAAGACATGCTACATATCTGCATTTCAATAAAACTAGACATTAGCAGAAAAAGACAATGACAGGGTTAAATTGCATGAGATAATATCTTGCCTTTTCATCTAAGACATGCTACATATGCGTATTTCTCCTAAACCAAACCTTGTGTAAAATGCTAACTACATGGTTACATTGCATTCTCTATCTGAACACTTAAGGTAAGACATGCTACATATCTGCATTTCAATAAAACTAGACATTAGCGGAAAAAGACAATGACAGGGTTAAATTGCATGAGATAATATCTTGCCATTTCATCTAAGACATGCTACATATGCGTATTTCTCCTAAACCAAACCTTGTGTAAAATGCTAACTACATGGTTACATTGCATTCTCTATCTGAACACTTAAGGTAAGACATGCTACATATCTGCATTTCAATAAAACTAGACATTAGCAGAAAAAGACAATGACAGGGTTAAATTGCATGAGATAATATCTTGCCTTTTCATCTAAGACATGATACATATGCATATTTCTCCTAAACCAAACCTTGTGTAAAATGCTAACTACATGGTTACATTGCATTCTCTATCTGAACACTTAAGGTAAGACATGCTACATATCTGCATTTCAATAAAACTAGACATTAGCGGAAAAAGACAATGACAGGGTTAAATTGCATGAGATAATATCTTGCCATTTCATCTAAGACATGCTACATATGCGTATTTCTCCTAAACCAAACCTTGTGTAAAATGCTAACTACATGGTTACATTGCATTCTCTATCTGAACACTTAAGGTAAGACATGCTACATATCTGCATTTCAATAAAACTAGACATTAGCAGAAAAAGACAATGACAGGGTTAAATTGCATGAGATAATATCTTGCCTTTTCATCTAAGACATGCTACATATGCGTATTTCTCCTAAACCAAACCTTGTGTAAAATGCTAACTACATGGTTACATTGCATTCTCTATATGAACACTTAAGGTAAGACATGCTACATATCTGCTTTTCAATAAAACTAGACATTAGCGTCGGTAAATAACAAATGGTTAAATTTAATCCTATAGCTGAACATGACGCTAACAGTTAAAAAATACAGGGGCAATTGTCAAAATAATTAACCATGTTGAGCACAAATACTCACCAACGAGATAACCAGGGGGCATTTGTCTTTCCTCAAACTGTCTCCACAGGGACGACAGAGAGAGGATGCGGGCATCATGACAAGCCCCTCCAAAATTCGCATACACATGCATAATCCTCATCCGTGCGTCACAAACATACTGCACGTTGAGGCTATGAAAATGTTTGCGATTTCTGAAGGGCAAGTCATCAATTGGAGCACGCAGCGCAATGTGGGTACAATCAATGGCTCCCAAGACATTGGGCAATTGAGCAATATCAAAGAATTCCCGCTTCAGGCGCCTCCAATCACCATCATTCTGTGGGAATCCTATGTATTGCTTACTGATACGTACCATGGCGTTCAGAAAGTTATCAAACACCCCAGAGAATGTACCTTGAGCCAGGCCATGCATGTACAGTTCTCCGGATTGAAAACTCCCGGAGGCCAGGACGTATAGACAGCTTAGCATCTTACTCATGGGGGGAACAGCAGTCCTTATTTGTATACGTGGCTCCAAATGAGGTTTAAGAAGCTCGTAAAGGCCAATGAGCTGTTCGCGATCGAGCCGATACTTATCAAAAACCTCAAAGTCGCTCATGTTTTCCAAGGTGGGTCTCACCCTGTAGACACGAGGACCTCGAACCAGACGACCCCTTCGTCTCGGTCTGAGCCGCCGAGGCTGCCTGATTCGACCAACAGCTAGTTCGCCAATAGCACCACCAGCAGCGTCTACCATGTCATCGTCATCCATCTTTCAAAACAGCGTAACAAGGTAAGCACTTGATCTGATGTGGATCACAAGTGATGCATTGGCCATGTTGTTTGGGGGATTTATAGTACAATTAGTCCAATGGTAGTGAGTATGTAATGATTGCTAATTGTATTCACTTGTTTGTATGTGAGCGGCGCGAATGCTTTCACAGTGGGCGTTTATTTGTTGTTTGCTGAAATGTTAGTTTCAAACAATGATTCTCAATGTGAAAGTGTACAATATCACACATACAGTGCATGTTTGTAATGTTTGATCATATGCGTAATCAATATTTCTTAAACGCGATCTTATAGTAACAAGCACACGTCCAGGCTAACATGAATGAAAGTGCATAGTTGTGTATGTGCATCGAATGTGATCGATCAATGTTGATGCAATATTGTTTGTAAACGATAAAGTAACATCTGCCATCTGTAGTATTGTATATATAAGTGATTGACGAGCTGTCAATATTGTATGCGTCCCATTAAAATGGCAATAATACTGAATAACTTCCGGCTGTCATCTGTAGTATTGTATATATAAGTGATTGCCGAGCTGTCAATATTGTATGCGTCCCTTTCAAATCGCAATAATAATTCCGAACTTCCCGTCTGCCATCTGTAGTATTGTATATATAAGTGATTGCCGAGCAGTCAATATTGTATGCGTCCCTTTAAAATCGCAATAATAATTCCGAACTTCCCGTCTGCCATCTGTAGTATTGTATATATAAGTGATTGCCGAGATGTCAATATTGTATGCGTCCCATTCAAATCGCACTAATACTGAAGAACTTCCGGCTGTCATTTGTAGTATTGTATATATAAGTGATTGCCGAGATGTCAATATTGTATGCGTCCAATTCAAATCGCACTAATACTGAATAACTTCCGGCTGTCATCTGTAGTATTGTATATATAAGTGATTGCCGAGCTGTCAATATTGTATGCGTCCCTTTAAAATCGCAATAATAATTCCGAACTTCCCGTCTGCCATCTGTAGTATTGTATATATAAGTGATTGCCGAGCTGTCAATATTGTATGCGTCCCTTTAAAATCGCAATAATAATTCCGAACTTCCCGTCTGCCATCTGTAGTATTGTATATATAAGTGATTGCCGAGCTGTCAATATTGTATGCGTCCCATTCAAATGACACTAATACTGAAGCACTTCCGGCTGTCATCTGTAGTATTGTATATATAAGTGATTGCCGAGCTGTCAATATTGTATGCGTCCCATTCAAATGGCACTAATACTGAATAACTTCCGGCTGTCATCTGTAGTATTGTATATATAATTGATTTGCGATCTGACAATATTTCTTAATTGTCCCATTGAAATCTCCATAATAATGCTGTTCAAAAGTGTGGTTTACGTATATGTTGTATTGTAGTATTGAGTGTTAAAGTTCCTAAAGGGGCGGTACAGTGGTGAATCTGTGATGTGTATGGTTGAATCTTGTAATGACGTCATGATATTATTAACCTGCCTATGTAGTTCTGAAATCCTCATTGTGTTGTTGTATTGTGCTACATTGTTATTGTGTGCTGAATAAAATCTAAATGTGTGCTTTGTGGTTGCGTGATGGGTGATGCGTGTTATGTGCATGTACGTATATATTGTGATTGTGTCCCACATATGCTGACTTCTATATAGCGGTCTGGCATTGTTGTTCCTTCCCATAAAGTGACATCTGTAATCTGGTGTAATGATGTTCGTGTTGTACGTAATTCCTAATGGTTTCTGGTGATGGAATCATGATGTTAAAAGTACAGTAAAATCCATATGTTGTGTTTTGTGATTCCTAGAGAGAATGTAATGTGTTTTTACCCCATCATTTGAATGCACATGTATGAGTGAATGTTAAACGTAATGTATGTGCATCCATGAGTGATTATGTGTTAAGCCTATGTAGATATGCAGTTGCTGCAAGCATATGAGTTGAATAACTGAAATGCAATAATAAAGGTAAATGAGAGATGTTTCCCATTGTGTAGTGTTTGTGAATCCAGAAATGTGTATTGAATTTTATTTTAATTGTAAATGTAATTTTATTGAAATAATAATGTGTTACTAGTGATGGGGATTTGTAGTTGATGTAATCTAAAAGTGTTAAAAATATTTATGGTGTGGTGAATATTTAATATTAAAAACCATAAGTCCACCATAGGGAAATAGTCATTTCTTGATCTATTTATCATAGCTGGGTCTAACGCATGAAATCATGTATTTTCTAGCGCTGGTATTTGGAGTTTTTCAGTCTACGCTATTTGCGTGCGTTAGGGAAATGAGGGTTTCACGTGCACGAGCACGTCTTCCCAATAGAAGTCAATGGAGGCTCCAAAGATTTCTATTTTTTTTTTCTAAGACTGGTTTTCCTCGTAAAGTGAGTGACGTCATGATCTTGTGTGAAAAAGTAAATAAATCGTGTTCTTTTTGTAATAAATAAATATTTTGTGTATGTCATGTGGTGTATATTGTTTGTATGCATCGATGAGTGTATGTTTGTGATAATGTTATTCGTTAGATGTAGGTATATGAGGGTCTTTTCCCGTATGTCCATGTAAGTCAATGGGAAAATGGATTTGTGTGGATTTTTTTCAAACACCCGAGATCTCGCAACTTTAATCCTTTGTATTTTAACGAAAAAAAAAAAAAAAAAGAAAAATAAAGATAGTGTTGTGTTTGTATGAGTGTAAGTGTACTTTGTGTAATATTTGTTTTGTGATTCGTGGATGTTTTTTTTGGCGGTATATGTTTACTACTGGGTCTGAGGTGGCGGTAGAAAGGTGAGCGTTAGGTGTATTTTGAGTGGCGGTAAATAAACTCTAAATACCGGAGTGCGTAAGAAACCAGCGTTAGGAGCCTCTAACGCTGGTTTTTACGGCTAACGCCGAACTCTAAATCTAGGCCTAAGATAGCTAAAATATAATTAATAATTACATTGTAGCTATTTTAGGATTTATATTTATTTTACAGGTAACTTTCGGCTAGATTTTGAGTTGGGCGGTAGCCGTGAAAACCAGCGCTAGAGGCTCCTAACGCTGGTTTTTACCGCCCTCTGGTATTTGGAGTCAGTCAGGAAAGGGTCTAACGCTCACTTTGCAGCCGCGACTTTTCCATACCACAGATCCCCTTACGTCAATTGCGTATCCTATCTTTTCAATGGGATCTTTCTAACGCCGGTATTTAGAGTCGTGGCTGAAGTGAGCGTTAGAAATCTAACGACAAAACTCCAGCAGCTGAAAAAAAACAGGAGTTAAGAGCTTTCTGGGCTAACGCCGGTTTATAAAGCTCTTAACTACTGTGCTCTAAAGTACACTAACACCCATAAACTACCTATGTACCCCTAAACTGAGGTCCCCCCACATTGCCGGCACTCTATTAAATTTTTTAACCCCTAATCTGCCGCTCCGTACACCGCCGCCAGCTAAGTTATCCCTATGTACCCCTAATCTGCTGCCCCTAATACCGCCGACACCTATATTATATTTATTAACCCCTAATCTGCCCCCCCAATGTCGCCGCCACCTACCTACACTTATTAACCCCTAATCTGCCGAGCGGACCTCACCGCTACTATAATAAAGTTATTAACCCCTAATTCGCCTCACTCCCGCCTCAATAACCCTATAATAAATAGTATTAACCCATAATCTGCCCTCCCTAACATCGCCGACACCTAACTTCAAGCATTAACCCCTAATCTGCCGACCGGAGCTCACCGCTATTCTAATAAATTTTTTAACCCCTAAAGCTAATTCTAACCCTAACCCTAACACCCCCCTAACTTAAATATAATTTAAATCTAACGAAATAAATTAACTATTATTAAATAAATTAATCCTATTTAAAGCTAAATACTTACCTTAAAATAAACCCTAATATAGCTACAATATAAATTATAATTATATTGCTGCTATTTTAGGATTAATATTTATTTTACAGGCAACTTTGTAATTATTTTAACCAGGTACAATAGCTATTAAATAGTTAATAACTATTTAATAGTTACCTAGTTAAAATAATTACAAAATTACCTGTAAAATAAATCCTAACCTAAGTTACAACTAAACCTAACACTACACTATCAATAAATAAATTAAATAAAATACCTACAATTACCTACAATTAAACCTAACACTACACTATCAATAAATTAATTAAATACAATACCTACAAATAAATACATTTAAATAAACTAACTAAAGTACAAAAAATAGAAAAGAACTAAGTTACAAAAAATAAAAAAATATTTACAAACATTATAAAAATATTACAACAATTTTAAACTAATTACACCTACTCTAAGCCCCCTAATAAAATAACAAAGCCCCCCAAAAGAAAAAAAATGCCCTACCCTATTCTAAATTTAAAAAGTTCAAAGCTCTTTTACCTTACCAGCCCTTAAAAGGGCCCCTTGTGGGGCATGCCCCAAAGAATTCAGCTCTTTTGCCTGTAAAAGAAAAATACAACCCCCCCAACATTAAAACCCACCACCCACATACCCCTAATCTAACCCAAACCCCCTTAAATAAACCTAACACTACCCCCCTGAAGATCATCCTACCTTGTCTTCACCACACCGGGTATCACATCGATCCGTCCTGGCTCCGAAGTCTTCATCCAAGCCCAAGCAGGGGCTGGCGATCCATAATCTGGCTGAAGTCTTCTATCAAGCGTCGGCTGAAGAGGTCCAGAAGAGGCTCCAAAGTCTTCATCCTATCCGGGAAGAAGAGGCGATCCGGACCGGCAACCATCTTGATCCAAGCGGCATCTTCTATCTTCATCCGATGACGAACGGCTCCATCCTGAAGACCTCCAGCACGGATCTATCCTCTTCTTCCGACGTCCAACTGAAGAATGAAGGTTCCTTTCAGGGACGTCATCCAAGATGGTGTCCCTCGAATTCCGATTGGCTGATAAGATTCTATCAGCCAATCGGAATTAAGGTAGGAAAATTCTGATTGGCTGATGGAATAAGCCAATCAGATTCAAGTTCAATCCGATTGGCTGATTGGATCAGCCAATCAGATTGAGCTTGCATTCTATTGGCTGATCGGAACAGCCAATAGAATGCGAGCTCAATCTGATTGGCTGATCCAATCAGCCAATCGGATTGAACTTGAATCTGATTGGCTGATTCCATCAGCCAATCAGAATTTTCCTACCTTAATTCCGATTGGCTGATAGAATCCTATCAGCCAATCGGAATTCGAGGGATGCCATCTTGGATGACGTCATTTAAAGGAACCGTCAATCGGCGAGTAGGCGTCGCTTGAAGAGGTTGGATCCGCGTCGGCTGGGAAGAAGATGGCTCCGCTCCGCTCCGGAAGAAGATTGAAGATGCGGCTTGATAGAAGACTTCATCCCAATGATGGACTTCCGACTTCAGCCCGATGATGGAGTTCTTCAGCCGCCGCTTGGATCAAGACTTCGGACCCTATTCTGGACCGATCGCTGAACCCGGTGAGGTGAAGACAAGGTAGGGAGATCTTCAGGGGCTTAGTGTTAGGTTTATTTAAGGGGGGTTTGGGTTAGATTAGGGGTATGTGGGTGGTGGGTTGTAATGTTGGGGGGGGTATTGTATGGTTTTTTTTACAGGCAAAAGAGCTGAATTCTTTGGGGCATGCCCCGCAAAGGGCCCTTTTCAGGGCTGGTAAGGTAAAAGAGCTTTGAACTTTTTAAATTTAGAATAGGGTAGGGCATTTTTTTATTTTGGGGGTCTTTGTTATTTTATTAGGGGGCTTAGAGTAGGTGTAATTAGTTTAAAATTGTTGTAATATTTTTCTAATGTTTGTAAATATTTTTTTATTTTTTGTAACTTAGCTTTTTTTATTTTTTGTACTTTAGTTAGTTTATGTAATAAGTTAATGTTTGTAACTTATTTTTTTATTTTTTGTAACTTAGCTTTTTTTATTTTTTGTACTTTAGTTATTTTATGTAATTGTATTTAATTGTAGTTATTTGTAGGTAGTTTATTTAATTAATTTAATGATAGTGTAGTATTAGGTTTAATTATAACTTAGGTTAGGATTTATTTTACAGGTAATTTTGTATTTCTTTTAGCTAGGTAGTTATTAAATAGTTAATAACGATTTAATAACTATTCTACCTAGCTAAAATAAATACAAAGTTACCTGTAAAATAAATATAAATCCTAAGATAGCTACAATATAATTATTAGTTAGTTTATTTCATTGTAGTTATTTGTAGGTATTTTATTTAATTAATTTATTGATAGTGTAGTGTTAGATTTAATTGTAGGTAATTGTAGATAGTTTATTTAATTAATTTATTGATAGTGTAGTGTTAGGTTTAATTGTAACTTAGGTTAGGATTTATTTTACAGGTAATTTTGTAATTATTTTAACTATTTTAGCTATTAAATAGTTATTAACTATTTAATAGCTATTGTACCAGTTTAAAATATTTACAAAGTTGCCTGTAAAATAAATATTAATCCTAAAATAGCTACAATATAATTATAATTTATATTGTAGCTATATTAGGGTTTATTTTACAGCTAAGTATTTAGCTTTAAATAGGAATAATTTATATAATAAGAGTTAATTTATTTCGTTAGATTTAAATTATATTTAACTTAGGGAGGTGTTAGTGTTAGGGTTAGATTTAGCTTTAGGGGTTAATCCATTTATTAGACTAGTGGCGAGATCCGATCGGCAGATTAGGGGTTAATTATTGTAGGTAGCTGGCGGCGACGTTGTGGGGGGCAGATTAGGGGTTAATAAATATAATATAGGGGTCGGCGGTGTTAGGGACAGCAGATTAGGGGTACATAGGTATAATGTAGGTTGCAGCGGTATACGGAGCGGCAGATTAGGGGTTAAAAAAATATGCAGGTGTCAGCAATAGCGGGGGCGGCAGATTAGGGGTTAATAAGTGTAAGGTTAGGGGTGTTTAGACTCGGGGTACATGTTAAGGTGTTAGGTGCAGACTTATGAAGTGTTTCCCCATAGTAAACAATGGGGCTGCGTTAGGAGCTGAACGCTGCTTTTTTGCAGGTGTTAGGTTTTTTTTCAGCTCAAACTGCCCCATTGTTTTCTATGGGGGAATCGTGCACGAGCACATTTTTGAAGCTGGCCGCGTCCATAAGCAACGCTGGTATTTAGAGTTGCAGTGGCGGTAAATATGCTCTACGCTCCCTTTTTTGGAGCGTAACGCAGCCATTCTTTGAACTCTAAATACCAGCTGTATTTAAAAGGTGCAGGGGAAAAAAAGCATGCGTAGCTAACGCACCGCTTTGGCCGCAGAACTCTAAATCTAGCCGTTTGTATTTATGTTAGCTAGTTAGAATAGTTATTAAATAGTTATTAACTATTTAATAACTACCTAGCTAAAAGAAATACAAAATTACCTGTAAAATAAATCCTAACCTAAGTTACAATTAAACCTAACACTACACTATCATTAAATTAATTAAATAAATTACCTACAAATAACTACAATTAAATACAATTACATAAACTAACTAAAGTACAAAAAATAAAAAAAGCTAAGTTACAAAAAATAAAAAAATAAGTTACAAACATTTAAAAAATATTACAACAATTTTAAGCTACTTACACCTAATCTAAGCCCCCTAATAAAATAACAAAGCCCCCAAAATAAAAAAATGCCCTACCCTATTCTAAATTAAAAAAGTTCAAAGCTCTTTTACCTTACCAGCCCTTAAAAGGGCCTTTTGCGGGGCATGCCCCAAAGAATTCTGCTCTTTTGCCTGTAAAAGAAAAATACAACCCCCCAACATTAAAACCCACCACCCACATACCCCTAATCTAACCCAAACCCCCCTTAACTAAACCTAACACTACACCCCTGAAGATCATCCTACCTTGAGTCGTCTTCAGCCAGCCGAACACCGATGGAACCGAAGAGGAGATCCGGAGCGGCAGAAGTCATCATCCAGGCGGCGCTGAAGAAGTCTTCCATCCGATAGAAGTCTTCATCCATGCGGTGTCTTCAATCTTCATCCATGCGGAGCGGAGCCATCTTCAAACGAGCCGACGCGGAGCCATCCTCTTCTTCCCGACGACTAACGACCAATGGATATTCCTTTAAGGGACATCATCCAAGATGGCGTCCCTTCAATTCTGATTGGCTGATAGGATTCTATCAGTCAATCGGAATTAAGGTAGGAAAAATCTGATTGGCTGATTGAATCAGCCAATCAGATTGAAGTTCAATCGGATTGGCTGATCCAATCAGCCAATCAGATTGAGCTTGCATTCAATTGGCTGTTCCGATCAGCCAATAGAATGCAAGCTCAATCTGATTGGCTGATTGGATCAGCCAAGCCAATCAGATTTTTCCTACCTTAATTCCGATTGGCTGATAGAATCCTATCAGCCAATCGGAATTGAAGGGACGCCATCTTGGATGATGTCCCTTAAAGGAATATCCATTCGTCGTTAGTCGTCGGAAAGAAGAGGATGGCTCCGCGTCGGCTCATCTGAAGATGGCTCTGCTCCGCTCCGGATGGATGAAGATTGAAGACGCAGCATGGATGAAGACTTCTATTGGACGGAAGACTTCTTCAGCACCGCCTGGATGATGACTTCATTGGATGGAAGACTTCTTCAGCGCCGCCTGGATGATGACTTCTTCCGCTCCGGATCTCCTCTTCGGTTCCATAGGTGGGTCGGCTGGCTGAAGACGACTCAAGGTAGGATGATCTTCAGGGGAGTAGTGTTAGGTTTATTTAAGGGGGGTTTGGGTTAGATTAGGGGTATGTGGGTGGTGGGTTTTAATGTTGGGGGGGTTGTATTTTTCTTTTACAGGCAAAAGAGCAGAATTCTTTGGGGAATGCCCCGCAAAAGGCCCTTTTAAGGGCGGGTAAGGTAAAAGAGCTTTGAACTTTTTTAATTTAGAATAGGGTAGGGCATTTTTTTTATTTTGGGGGGCTTTGTTATTTTATTAGGGGGCTTAGATTAGGTGTAAGTAGCTTAAAATTGTTGTAATATTTTTTAAATGTTTGTAACTTAATTTTTTTATTTTTTGTAACTTAGCTTTTTTTATTTTTTGTACTTTAGTTAGTTTATTTAATTGTATTTAATTGTAGTTATTTGTAGGTAATTTATTTAATTAATTTAATGATAGTGTAGTGTTAGGTTTAATTGTAACTTAGGTTGGGATTTATTTTACAGGTAATTTTGTATTTCTTTTTGCTAGGTAGTTATTAAATAGTTAATAACTATTTAATAACTATTCCAACTAGCTAAAATAAATACAAAGTTACCTGTAAAATAAATATAAATCCTAAAATAGCTATTAATAGCTATTAATTACATTGTAGCTATCTTAGGGTTTATTTTACAGGTAAGTATTTAGTTTTAAAAAGGAATAATTTACTTAACCCCTTAACGACCGAGGACGTGCAGGGTACGTCCTCAAAAAAAAGGCAGTTAATGCCTGAGAACGTACCCTGCACGTCCTCGGTTTGGAAAGCAGCTGGAAGCGATCCTGCTCGCTTCCAGCTGCTTTCCGGTTATTGCAGTGATGCCTCGATATGGAGGCATCCTGCAATAACTTTTTTAAGCCATCCGGTGCAGAGAGAGCCACTCTGTGGCCCTCTCTGCACCGGAGATCGGTGGTTCCCTGCGTTGGTGGGTGGGAGCCGGACCGGGAGGCGGGTGGCGGCCATCGATGGCCCTGGTTATGTGCAGGGGGGGCGGGATCGTGGGCGGGGATGAGCGGGGGCGCGCGCGCGTGCACGGGAGGGCGGGGGCGGACATGTGCACGGGGAGGGAGCGGGTGGGAACCGCTACACTACAGAAAATGTGTTAGCAAAAATGTTTAAATGCCCTAATATTTGTTTAAAAAAAAAAAAGATCAGCAAGGTGGTGGGGGTTTGTCTGTGTGGGGGGGGAAGCTACACTACAGAAAAAAGACAAATAAATATAAAAAAGCCCTTTTTTTTTGCAAACTGGGTACTGGCAGACAGCTGCCAGTACCCAAGATGGCCCCAAATGAGGCAGAGGGGATGGTCAGAGAGCGGTTTTGGGGGGGATCAGGGAGGTTGGGGGCTAATTATTTTTTAAAAAAACCTTTTATTTTAGTACTGGCAGACTTTCTGCCAGTACTTAAGATGGCGGGGACAATTGTGGGGTGGGGGAGGGAAGGGAGCTGTTTGGGAGGGATCAGGGGGTGGGATGTGTCAGGTGGGAGGCTGATCTCTACACTAAAGCTAAAATTAATCCTGCAAGCTCCCTACAAACTCCCTAATTAACCCCTTCACTGCTAGCCAGAATACACGTGTGAGGCGCAGCAGGATTTAGCGGCCTTCTAATTACCAGAAAGCAACGCCAAAGTCATATATGTCTGCTATTTCTGAACAAAGGGGATCCCAGACAAGTATTTACAACCATTTGTGCTATAATTGCACAAGCTGTTTGTAAATTATTTCAGTGAGAAACCTAAAATTGTGAAAAATTTTACTTTTTTTTCAATTTGATCGCATTTGGCGGTGAAATGGTGGCATGAAATATACCAAAATGTGCCTAGATCAATACTTGGGGTTGTCTACTATACTACACTAAAGCTAAAATTAACCCTACAAGCTCCCTAAAAGCTCCCTAATTAACCCCTTAACTGCTGGGCATAATACACTTGTGGTGCGCAGTGGCATTTAGCGGCCTTCTAATTACCAAAAAGCAACGCCAAAGCCATATATGTCTGCTATTTCTGAACAAAGGGGATCCCAGAGAAGAATTTACAACCATTTATGCCATAATTGCACAAGTTGTTTGTAAATAATTTCAGTGAGAAACCAAAAGTTTGTGAAAAAATTTGTGAAAAAGTGAACGATTTTTTGTATTTGATCGCATTTGGCGGTGAAATGGTGGTATGAAATATACCAAAATTGTCCTAGATCAATACTTTGGGATGTCTACTAAAAAAAAAGATATACATGTCAAGGGATATTCAGGGATTCCTGAAAGATATTAGTGTTCTAATGTAACTAGCGCTAATTTTGGAAAAAAGTGGTTTGGAAATAGCAAAGTGCTACTTGTATTTATGGCCCTATAACTTGCACAAAAAGCAAAGAACATGTAAACATTGGGTATTTCTAAACTCAGGACAAAATTTTGAAACTATTTAGCATGGGTGTTTTTTGGTGGTTGTAGATATGTAACAGATTTTGGGGGTCAAAGTTAGAAAAAGTGTGTTTTTTTCAATTTTTCCTCATATTTTATATTTTTTTTTATAGTAAATTATAAGATATGATGAAAATAATGGTATCTTTAGAAAGTCCATTTAGTGGCGAGAAAAACGGTATATAATATGTGTGGATACAGTAAATGAGTAAGAGGAAAATTACAGCTAAACACAAACACCGCAAAAATGTAAAAATAGCCTTGGTCCCAAACGGACAGAAAATGGAAAAGTGCTGTGGTCATTAAGGGGTTAAGTATAGTGTAGTGTTTGGTGTAATTGTAACTTAGGTTAGTTTTTATTTTACAGGTAAATTTCTCTTTATTTTAGCTAGGTAGCTATTAAATAGTTAATAACTATTTAATATCTATTGTACCTAGTTAAAATAAATTGAAAGATGCCTGTAAAATAAAAATAAATCCTAAGATAGCTACAATATAATTATTATTTATATTGTAGCTATATTAGGGTTTATTTTAAAGGTAAGTATTTAGTTTTAAATAGGATTAATTTATTTAATAAGATAAATATTATTTAGATTTATTTAATTAATATTTAACTTAGGGGGGTGTTAGGGTTAGACTTAGGTTTAGGGTTTAATAATTTTATTACAGTGGTGGAGGTGTAGGGGGGGCAGGATAGGGGTTAATACATTTATTATAGGTTGCGGCAGTATGGGGGGGGGCAGGATAGGGGTTAATAAACTTATTATAGGTGGCGACGGTGTAGGGGGGCAGATTAGGGGTTAATAAGTTTAATATAGGTTGCGGCGGGGTCTGGGAGCAGCGGTTTAGGGGTTAAACTATTTATTTAGTTGCGGCGAGGTCCGGGATCGTCAGGATAGGGGTTAATAACTTTATTATAGGTGGCAACGGTATAGGGGGGGCAGGATAGGGGTTACTAGGTATAATGTAGGTGGCGGAAAGCAGCGAGAGCAGCGAGATCGGATGAGTGATAACTCTCACAGTCCGCTGCTCATAGCCCCGTACTTGGTGCGCAGCTTTTTGACAGCTTTTTTGATAACTTAGGCAAAATTTTGCCGGTCAGCGGCGGCGATGGTAGGCGAGCTTAGGCGGGCGTATTGAACCGGCGAAGGCAGGTAAAGTAGACACGTTGATAACTACCCCCCTTTGAGAGATGAGGTAATTTCTTAGAGAAAGAGACCACAGAAGACATCTGAACTGAATTTGCAGTACTGCATGGCCAAGCTAGAGCAAGTAGAATTACTGATGAGAGCTCTTGATCCAAGTTATCACTCTTGGCAGTAGAAGAGTTGGAGGAAAATGTAAGGAAGATTAAATAACCAAGGAGCTGCTAGAGCATCTATAAGCTCTGCCTGTGTGATTGTCCCTGGATCTTGCAGAATATCATGGAAATCTGATGATTAAACGAGAAGTCATCAGATCTCTCTCTGGTAGGTCCCACAGATCTACAATCTAATTGAAAATGTCCAGATGTAGAAATGAACCCCCAGGATGAAGGGATTGGCGACTTTCGAAAATCTTTATCCCAGAATACACACCTGGGATATAAATTGCAGATATTGTACAGATATCCTCTGTCCAAGAGAAAATTTGATAAACATCTTTCATTGCTAAAGAGTTGCGAGTTTCCACTTGAAGATTGATATAAGCCACTGCTGTGACATTGTCAGATTGAAAATGCAGATACATCTCTTCTTTTTGAAGAGGCCAGCTATGGAGACCCCTGAAGATAGCAAGGAGTTCTAAAAAAACTTTACAGATAACCTCACCTCCTGAGAAGACCCAACTGCCTGTGTGATCCAGGATCCTCATACTGCACCTCAACTTGAGAGACCTGCACCTGATGAGATTATTGTCCAACTTGGGTGGACTAAAGATGCCCCCAGAGAAAAGGAATGATGATCTATCTACCAGGATAGATACTTTATTGTGAAATCTAAAAGGATCCTTTGAGAAAGTTGAGTGTAGTCCTTGCACCATTGACTTAAAAAGTTGAGGAGGTCTCATGTAAAACCGAGCAAATGGAGTCTAGCACATGTTGTCTGTAAGTTTGTTCTCCTTTGGACTGTTGAAAAAAGTCTAATTGATATTGAATCTATTATGCCTACTAGGAAACTCTGATGTGTGAAATTCTGCTGGAAGCAAAGATGGAGCTTGAACCAAGAAATTACTTAGGTATGAAGCCTCCAAAATACCTTGAGCTCATATTATAAACAAGAAAGTTTCATGAAACCCTTGTAAATTATTCTGAGAGCAGTGACCAGGCTAAGAGAAAGAGCAACAAACTGAGAATGTTTGTCCCTGATATCAAATCTCAGGAACTGGAGATGGGTTTTGAGAGTAGGAATATGAAGATAAGTGTCCTTCAATTATATGCAGTCATATAATGTCCCTCTTGAACTAGGGACAGAATAGTTCAAATTGTTTCCAATTGAAAGTAACGAACCCTGAGAAACTTAATTATAGTTTTCAAATCCAGAAAAGGCCTGAAAGTTCCCTCTTGGGAACAATAAAGCAGATAGGAGGAAAAACCCTGGCCTTGCTCTGAGAAAAGAACTGGAACTTTCACACACATAAGCTCTAAATCTTGAGCACATTGAAAAAAGGCTTGAGCATTTACAGGGTTCTTTGAACATGAGGCAGAACAACCCTTCCCTGGGGATTTAAAAACCCATTTAGTATCCCTGAGAAACTATGATTAGAACTCAAGGATCTATGCAACAGACTGATACCAGGTCTTCCAAAAAGGATGTAATCTGCACCAACCAGAAAATAATCTGGATCAGGGGCTGCTCCTTTATGCTGTGGAAAAAGAAGGCTTTTTTTTTACTGTTTGGCCTTGTTCCAATTCTGAAAGGACTTTCAGAAAGATGTGAAGGAATCCTGTTTCAGTGAAATGATATTCAAAGAAAAGACTCTAATGTATCCATAGGGTCTTAAAAAGATGCACTATCCTTTGAAAGGCTAGGTGTGCCTTTAGATAAAGTAAAAATTGCACCATATACCTTTAAAATTGTTTCTCAAAGCTCTATACTAGAAGCCAGTAAGGGAAAACTCTTTTTAAATGCTAAATATGTATTAAAAGGAAGAACAGGCTTAGATCACTCTTTGGTAATTATCTCAGTAATCGCTTCTGGAACCTTTAAAAAACCTCTGGATATTTAACAGAAAGTTTGAAAATGAAATCCAATTGTTTGATGGATCTTTCTCAGAAGGCAAACTCCTTTAGTAGAGTGAAAGATGTTCCAGCGGAGGATTCTGTATCTTGATGAAACAACTTCTGATCATCAGAAACTACGTCACCTTCAGAAGACGCATCTGAGGTGTTAGAATCTGAATCTAAAAGTAACTGGTTATCAAATCTGATCCTTAGAGATTCAGAAAGAGTAGATAAACAGAAAAAAGGTTGTTTGACAGAGACTGAGCTTACTTGGAGGTGGCATGGCAGTCAACATCTCAGAAGTAGTTGATTTATATAATAATTAATTATCTGTCAATTTAATATGTCCTATAACATGATTTTATATATTTTCTATTAATATTTAAATATATGATATAGTAGAGTCAACATATTTCTTAAGAGGACAGTAAGGATAAAATACAAATTTCATGGTTTAGATAAAGCATACAGTTAAAAAATGTTTTTACTTGTGTTACTAAATTTGCTTTGCTCTCTTTGGATCATTTGATGAAGAGTAAATCTAGGTAAGTTCAGGAACATGCATGTGTCTTTAGAACTCTATGGCAGCAGTGTATGGAACAATGTATAACACTGCTACAATGTTGCTAAACACTGCTGCTATAGAGTACTAAAGAAATGTGCATGCTCCTGACTTCCTATGAACCTACTAAGGTTTACTCTTTAACAAACAATACTAAGAGAACAATACAAATTTGGTACCAAAAGTAATTGAAATGTTTTTTTTAAATTGCATGCTCTATCTGTATCATGAAAGTTTAATGTTTACTTTATTGTCCCTTTAAATATTTGTATGATTTAGCTGAATATTTGTGTGTTTTGCATGTTTCACATTTTCATATTTAAATTAGAATTTTTTGACTTCTCATTAAAGGGACAGTCAACACTGGAGATAACGGAATCCGATAATTAAAAATAAAAAACGAAGATCCGCTTGCACCTTACCCCTTTTGTCTTACCTACTTCCTTCTCCTAGTAATCATCGTCGATAACTTCTATAATATGATGTAAATATGGCAGCCTAGCTCCCCTCACCGTTATGTAGCTACCTTCTTCTTCAAATGATCAGCCAATAAGAATCCAATCCTCAGTCAGTAATCGACGATGATTACTAGGAGAAGGAAGTAGGTAAGACAAAAGGGGTACAGTGCAGGCGGATCTTAGTTTTTTTATTTTTAAATATCGGATTCTGTTATCTCCAGTGTTGACTGTCCCTTTAACTTTAATGGGCGGTGAACACAATCTTACGCTGTCACAATGCGGGTAAAGCAAAACTTAAATTTGGCTTTGTTCTCTAGAGCTCAATTTTATTGGTTGATTGAAATCTTTCAGCCAATAGGAATGCATGGGACGCCATCTTGGATGACGTCATTTGCATTGAAGTTCCAGTGTACGGCGGAGACTGTATGAAAAGGATGCTCCACGCCGGATGTCTTCAGGATGGACCCACTCCGTGCCGGATGGATGAAGATAGAAGATGCCATCTGGATGAAGACTTCTTGCAGCATGGATGAGGAATTCGCCGGATGGATGAAGATAGAAGAGGCCATCTGGATGAAGACTTCTTGCCGCATGGATGATGACTTCGCCGGCTGGATGGATCCTTCAAGCGGGACTTCAAGAACTGTAAGTGGGGGGGGGGGAGCTAACCGCCAAGGTGACTGGACGCATAAGACAGTAGCTCCTGTCTTTAACATATGCTATTTTTGGGGTTACTTTTGATTTGAGTGCTCATAAATAATGGGGACATAATTTACCCCTAACTGAAACCCTGCTATACAAGTTGGAGCAAGATTAGGGAGCGCTTCTCCAGTTTACTGTCTGAGCTACAACGTGCGGCCTAGCCACGAGGTGGACTGAACATGGAGGACTCTCACATGGCTATATTAGCCCTTTTTGAAGTATATAACCGCAACTTACTTTGTAGATTGGACCGGCTTATATTGATCAGCAGCCGCCCGAGTATGGAAGGGAATACTAATAAACCTCCTGTGGCTCCCAACATACGGGAGAGTCCTACCCAGCTGAATGCCATCAGCCATCTTACATCAGAGGTGGAGTCCCCTGGGAACCAAAGTGGGACGAGTACAGATTTGCCTAAAAAGTGTAACGGAGCACTTCTAGGAAGAAGCCCACACTCTGTTGTGAGACCGAAGGTTTGTGTGAGGCCGGATGCTTATGAGCCCTCCCTGTTTCCCTTAGTCACCATCTGGGGAGCTGCTGCTGGCACTTTGGAGGATGGGGGTAGCACAAGAGCTGAGATGGTAACGGGGGAGAATTTGCATGAACAGCCTGATCTGTTGCCGCTGAGACACCTCTCCTCCCACATTAACGCTGCCCGGTCCCTGTATAGAGGAGCGATCATCTGGCTGGATACATGGACTTACCTCAGCGACCCATCTGTGATCCAAATCGATCAGCTGTCTCAAGATGCCACCGTCTACCCAGTTGTCCAGACTGGAATTAAAATCTGGAGTAGGAGTGGGTTAGTTAGAGGACTTTGCTCTGGGACCTAAGATATCCGTCTGCCTGGTCCTTTCAGACATTTATATCTTGACCCAATTATGGCTGCCTTTGTGGCCGCTACTCATTGACTCACGCAAAGGAACTATTCTACATTTTCTGTGTTGTGTTATGTTTCCTACCTAGCAGTCTATGGCAGCACAAGAGAGACTTAGCTATTGCTAGTTATATTATGTTTTTTTCCATTTCTTATATCTCGCTTAGAGGTTATACAAGCATAAATCTCCCTTAGATAGGCAATAAGTGCTGTAGTCAGTCTATATTATCTTTGAACTTGTGCAGTTGGATGCCCATGTCACAAATATCTTTTGAATGCTTATAAAATTTAAACCACTAGTTATGTAATTTAGAGCTGCAATATGTGTATTTTAAATATTATATCGATAGATGCTGGGAGGTTCTCTTCCTCTGTATACATATACAGGTATAGTGACAGATGACCCCATATAAACCTGCTATTCGATTCTAGCGAGAACATGTAATAGATTTTAACAAACTATTATAGTGACTGTCTGGACCTTTTAACTGAATATAGTGCTAGCTATTCATACTATACTGCTGTAGTGGGGAGAGGGTCATTTTATCCCATCAAGACTACTTTATATTATACCATATTCCATATTCTTGTACAGCCATCTATTGAGAGGTGTGGTACCTTACATAAGCTGTGGCTCACATTTGACCTGTCCAGAAGTCCTGTAGCCTTATGAATCTCTTCTTGCTAGGTGACAACAAAGGTATATAACAAAGGTATACTTGTAAGACTGTATGGGGCTAGCATGTCAACCTTTAGGTTGCCTCCCATGTAGTATGTACTAACTATTTAATGCTCTAATTTACTTCTACCAGGAATGAGTTACCCCTTTTGTTCTTATTGAGCCCTTATATAATTCACTAGTATGTTATATCTAAAGAAGTTCCAAGCATTACTGTTCTATCCCACTCTCCCAAATTTTATTAGAGATTAGCATTATAGATATTCCCAGTCCCCGTGCGGTAAAGTTTATGTAAATTATTCCCTGCATTATCCCCCCATTCCATTTTTGGCAGAGTTACGTAGCCTCTGCCCTGTCCAAGGAGTCTTAGTTGCTCTTTGCGCCCTAACATGGATAATTTAGCTGTGTTTTCATGTATACTCTTTACTACGTGTAGTTTGTCAGTTGTTGTATTCTTCTTTTTTTACTTAACCTTTAACCTAAAGATTGCTTAAGATGAGAATGTTTTCCAGTTTTCTTTATGTGACTTAAATTGAAACTGTTGTTTTATGTGCCCTCCTCTATCCAACGAAGTATTTGGACCCACCTGTGTTCGGGTAGCCATTGACGGCACGACAAATATTCTTATCTAGACTGATAGTTTTGCTAATATATTTGTTACTGCAAATGTTTTCTGGTATACATACTGAATTGGACTTTTTACTATTGGCTACATTAACATGTCCTCACCGGCTAATTGCAGTTTCTGGTCCCTTGAACGGACCTGTCTGTTTGGAGGGCACTATGAACTTATCAAAAAAATGAGGTACCTGGATTAACATGTCATGTTGTGTTGATGTCTCTATAAGATGTTTCGCATTGTTTTTCCTTTTTTTTTTTTAGACATTAGCAATTTGTAACCTATCCGATGTGGCTGTTTGTATACGCTATTCTCACCTCAGCAAAAAAAAAAGTAAAAAAAAAAAAAAAGAAGAACTGTAAGTGGATCGTCGGGGGTTAGTGTTAGGTTTTTATAAGGTTTTTTTGGGTGGGGTTTATTTTTAGTTTAGGGTCTTGGCATGTAAAAGAGTTAAATGCCCTTTTAAGGGCAATGCCCATACAAATGCCCTTTTCAGGGCAATGGGGAGCTTAGGTTTTTTTAGATAGTTATTTTATTTGGGGGGTTGGGTGTGGGGGTGGAGGGTTTTACTGTAGGAGGGGTGTTTGTATTTTTTCTACAGGTAAAAGAGCTGTAATCTTTGGGGCAATGCCCCACAAAAGGTCCTTTTAAGGGCCATTGGTAGTTTAATGTAGGCTAGGGTTTTTTTTATTTTGGGGGGGCTTTTTAATTTTGATAGGGCTATTAGATTAGGTGCAATTCTTTTTTATTTTTGATAATTTGTTTCTTATTTTTCGTAATTTAGTGTTTGTTTGTTTTTGTAATTTAATTTTTTTTGGTAATTTAATACTTTTTGTAATTTTTAGAGTAGTGTTAGGATTTTTTTAATGTGTAGCTTAGTTTAGTTTAATTTAATTGGTAGTTAGTTTAATTGTAGTTTAATAATTATCTTAGTTTAATTGTTAGTTTAAAATTAATTTATTTAATTTGACAGGAAAGTTTTAATTTAATTTAAGATAGGGAAACTGTAATTTTAATATAAAGTTAGGGGGCCGTTAGGTTTAGGAGTTAATAGTTTATTTTAGTATATTTCACTGTGGGGGGCTTTTGGTTTAGGGATTAATAGGTTTATTATAGCGGCGGTGTGGGTGGACGGCAAATTAGGGGTTAATAATATTTAAATAGTGTTTTTGATGCGGAGGGCTGCGGTTTAGGGGTTAATAACTCTCATAATGCAGACAGTGAAGTGTCTGGTTACACAGATTTGCAGCTCCCTGAGTTGCATTATACAAACAAGTGAACAGCAAGATAGCATATTAGACTCAACTTTGCATTGTAATACGGTCCAATAGACTAATTGTAATTGGAAGTTCGGAGGATGACGTCATCAGAAAGGAGGGACTAGTGTACCCTTAAGAACCAGTGAGTGAGCGGCGCGCTCACCCTTTGAAAAAGCCGTTAGGGCGAAACATGTCAGGGACGTTAGGGAAATGGTGAGGAGTCCTGGAGCTCCTGTATTTTTAGATTAAGCCTCAGAATGCCATAATGTTAAAATGTTAGACCTGATCAGATACATTTACCAATTTGTGATTGTAGGTACTGAGCTACTGGGATATTAAGATAGCATTTAACCGTATATGCTAAACTTTTAGCAGTGGAGATTATTTTTTAATCGATATTTATGCTTAATATTTGGAAGTGGGGCTCACTTGTACTTGAAATGATAGTGAAATAAGCTATGAGCTATCATTCTACACAACCGTTTGCTTTATATAATGGGCAACGCTGATGGCAGACTATATGCGGATAGCTTTACTAAACAATAGGTAGGAGTTAATACATGTACCGGTAACCAGCTATCCACATATCAGTGGGGCTCATATATTATCACTATTAGAGTTTAACATTGGGCAGGAGGTTTAACCTTTGATTGATATCGCTACACAATTAGCAACCACTGTTCATAACTCTATGTTTAATAACAGTATAACCACACTTACAAAACTTTAATGAGTAACGGTTAAGGGCTAATACAACTAAGAGCTTTAATCTATTCACATGCACAGCGGGTAAAACATACTCACAGCGTATGAGAAAGATCAAATCAGCTGTGTTGAGCTTTCAGTATCACGAACGGATATTGTTCCTATACATATGTGTACAACTGTTACGCCAAACACATAAGTTCATGATAAGCTGGTGGGTTAACACACTCACAGCACAAGAGGCAGATCAAATTAGCTGTGTGGAGCTCTTAATATAATAAACGGATATTGCTCCCATATATATGTGCACAACTGTTACGCCTAACACACAAGTTTATGATAAGTTTGTGGTACTGTTGATGTTTTGAACGATATATAAACCCACAGTTTCCAGCTGAACTGGAATAGTCTGCAAATTGTATATGTACAAAACCAGTGAGCATTAGACTGATATCCAAATATTTAAACCAGGGGTTAATTCCCCATGTATTAATACTAAGTGACTAGTAACTTCAAACTGGGTGCATTGCATATTTATCAGCTCATTTCAAGTACATAGTGTATAACACCCACAGAAGCTACTATTGGGTCAAACCTGAATATTAGAGATATATTGATACATTGCAACTCCACATTATTCAGTGGCTCTTGTGTTTAATAACAAATTTAAGAAGCTTTACAAAAATCACAATTAATAAATAAAACAAAGTATCCTTTTATTTATAACAAACTATTTGAGTTAAAACCTTTTTACTAAAGACTGTATCAATATGAAATAAGTTGATACAATCTAACTCAAGTAGTTGTTTAAGCACAATATACTACCTACCTTACTACATTGAACTCACCGTGATCAGGCTGTTCAATAATTCTCAGCGTCTGAGTGTGTTTTTAAAGTAACTTTCCAGTATTTTATATATTATTTTTGATTTAATAAAAGTTATGTTTTAACGTAAAGCACATACACTCACTCAATTATCAGCAACTCTGATTTGCCTCATGTAATAGAGTCTTTTTATTACTTATTGATGTACCCTATATTAACCCTTTGAGTGCTAAACATGTAGTCTGTCTAGTTAGAGCCTTTCTCTACTATATGTTTCATAAGTTTCGGGGGTATGTCTTCCAGTGCCGGCAGCACAAATCTCTCTCTCTTCACTGCCTCATTCAACCTTTTCAAGTCTACGCAGATGCGCACCTTCCTGTTTTTCTTTGCAACAGGTACAATGGGGGCACAACAGTCAGTTGCTTCAACAACCTCTTTAATTTTTAATTCTTCATGCGCATAAGCTCCTGCTCCACTTGAGGCATAAGCGGGAACTGAATTCTACGGGGAGTAGTAATGCTGTATGGGACTGCGTCAACTTTAAGTGATGTACGGACTGGCTTGCAATTCAGTAGGCCCAGTTCACCAAACATATCTTCAGAAATCTCATTCACTCTGGCTACTAGGCCCAAACCACAGGCTGCTTTTCTGCTCAATAAATTGTTAGCACACTGACCTCGAATCACATGCACCCACATGGTGAATTTCCTTTGCTTGTACTCGCAGCTGACAAGAAATTTCCCCGCACAATCAATGCGGCCACCAGAACTATGGACTTTTGTAGTAACCTTTGCCAGCTGGGGCTGTCCACAGACTTTACAGATAATCTGCTGCAAAAATGATATGCCAAATAAGTTAAATAATCTAATGTTTGCAGTACTGACCTGGGTAGACATTGAGGCCTATTTATGAAATGTCTGTAGGACCTTATCCGACAGTACGGATCAGGTCCGACAGACATCGCTGAATGCGGAGAGCAATAAGCTCTCCGTATTCAGCATTGCACCAGCAGCTCTTGTGAGCTGCTGGTGCAACGCCGCCCCCGGCAGACTCGCGGCCAATCGTCCGCTAGCAGGGGGTGTCACTCAACCCGATTGAATTCCTGTTTGCCTCATCAGAGCTGGCAGACAGGGTTATGGAGCAGCGGTTTTTAGACCGCTGCTTCATAACTGGTGTTTCTGGCGAGCCTGTAGGCTCGCCAGAAATACGGGCCCTCAAGCCCCATTGTGTTTAATCCAATGAAAGAGGTTTATATATTGCCACTTTTGAGCAGTACATGGCGAGCCAATCAGAAAAGCAATTACTTGCAGCACTATGTTCAGGACTTTACCTATGTGTTTAATCACGTTAATGACTTTTTTTATCTATGTGTAAGATTTGTTCTTATAATAGCCTTAAATTCCCATAGTATTTGTCCTAAAGTTTCTATGTACAGGGCTTGTGTACAAAAATCCATTTGCAAGATGTGTGAGCACTGTATAACTAAAAAACAAAGAAAAATAACACTTTGTTTTCTTCTGCACAATCTTCACTTTTGATTGTATCTCTGTCTGTTTGTGAGTATGTCTGAGTATGTCTTGGTGTGTGTTTGTCAGTGTCTTTGCGGGTTTGTGAGTATCTGTGTGAGAAAAACTGAAGCCTAGATTACGAGTCTTGCGTTTGCCTTAAAAAGCAGCGTTGAGAGGTCCCAACGCTGCTTTTAATGCCCGCTGGTATTACGAGTCTTGCAGGTACAGGTGTACCGCTCACTTTTTTTCCACGACTCGAGCATACCGCAAATCCACTTACGTAAATTGTGTATCCTATCTTTTCAATGGGATTTTCCTAACGCCGGTATTACAAGTCTTGGAAAAAGTGAGCGGTACAGCCTCTCCTGTCAATACTCCTACCGCATTTAAAAGTCAGTAGTTAAGAGCTTTATGGGCTAACACTGTAACATTAAACTCTCAACTAAAGTGCTAAAAAGTACACTAATACCCATAAACTACCTATTAACCCCTAAACCGAGCCCCCCCCCCCCCCACATCGCAAACACTTAAATAAAAAATTTTACCCCTAACCTGCCGACTGGACATCGCCGCCACTTTAATTAATATATTAACCCCACTTTAATAAATATATTAACTATTTAATAACTTCCTAGTTAAAATAAATACAAATTTACCTGTAAAATAAAACCTAACCTAAGCTACAAGTACACCTAGCACTATACTATAATTAAATAAATTACCTAAATTAACTACAATTAATTACAATTAAATTAAATAAACTAGATAAATGTTAGTATAAGTTTGGTGTATTTAGAAAAAAGTAATGAATCTGTTTATTTATCTTTGTTCAGGTAACGAATACGAAGTTTGCTTCTGCTGTGTGCTCGGTGTTGTGTGATTTATACCGTATAGTAAGCATTATGGTTGGATAAAATATGTATTGCTAAGTATTAATTAAAAACTGACGTCCCTCGGCAGAGCCTGTCAGCAAGGGAAGCAGACGTGTAAGCTTGGAGCTCTCCTGCTATATCTGGCTAAATGTATACAAATATCTATTTTGGAACAGACTAAATGTTTAAAGTATGCAGAAATTAAAGGTAACTATATCTGCCAGCCCTTTGTGAAGCAGAATTTAAAATTTTGAACTGTGGAGATATCGAAGGGGCATTACGATCTGGGGCCTTTGCCGTATCACTAAGCGATGAGAATAACATCCCCCTTAACATTTGCGAAGCTCTCTCCTCTTTTTATGTACTAAAATGGATCTGGAGGCTGCGTTACACAGATTTGAGGATAATACTTCTAGAATCCTAGACAATCACTTTTCAATAATAAGCCAGCTGTTAGCGCAACTCCGCGAACAGTACTATACCCTACATGGCAGGCAAGATCGCGGCAACAGATTTGATCTCAGCATGGAAACTCGATCGCATTCCCTATATGTACCGGAAAATTATGCACCTTTGGAAACAGCTGATGTCCCGGCAGCAGTGTGCGAGCACTATTGCGGCTCAGATGGTGAGAGATTTCAGAACAGCATGAGAATGCCGAATCTTCAATGCACCATACCGGAAATATTTAAAGATGCAGAGTTGAGCGCATATGCAGATGGTTCCAGGGGAGCAACACCGTACCAGTTGATCCACATGGCTGATCTAGGTTTACCATTTTATGGAGGGATAGATTTTCACAACCCCCCAAGCCTGTATCATGGAAGCGCAGTTTGGGGCCTGGGTAGCAGGCTCTATGTGTTCTTTATTACAGTACAACTGTCAAGAGTGGGAGTTACACCTGCTGTGGGCATCGGTTAAAGTACAGGGTTACTGTTAACAGCACAAACTGAATCTGAGGGCTTGTGTGCTGGGACCCTTATGTGTATGCCGCAATTTATGTTATGACGCCACATGACTGGAACGCTATATATACCCACACCAAATGTTTTATTTTAAAGTATATCATTCAAACATATTTCAAGCAGACATGATCCCTATATACGAAATGTGGACACATGCTATTATTAGGAACTATTTATGCAATCTTCTGGCTGGAACGATGTCAGGATTCCTGACTTCTATGACCATACTGCCTCAACTCAGACTCGGTGTGGGTTAATGTTACACAGACCCTGATTTTACATTTGTGGGACTTACGCACCCTCATGGGCAGCTTTAAATAATACTGGGTCATTGGACTAATCCTTCCATCAGTGTGAATAAGTTATTTTAAACCTCTTGGTTACGGTTTTCTGGTGTTATGTTTCTAAGTGATCTGTTTGCTATAATAGTTTTTGAAGACATATTTACCTATAGCATTGCCTATTGCCAATATCTATACAACGTCATATGGGCACTGAGATTATTGGCTTCTGAGGCGACATAAGTTATATAGTGCAACTATTCTGAGCTGCTTGCTACCTTTAACATATTCTGCTCAGCTTATTAACATATCATTGTTATGTAGGTATTTAATACTACTTAACCCTATTTTCCTTTTTATTATACTTTACTATACTAGTGCAGGCTAAAATACTTGTTATGTTATAACCATTTTTATTGTAATAACTAGTGTATTTTTGCAAGAAGCATGATTTAGATGGATTTCCAAGTAAGTGACATGTCCTCTTTACTATTTATAGTCCAGAACTATATAGAGTACTATTATCCTATTTTAATAATAATAGAAGGCTCCTTAATAGGCATAGAGCAATTAACCTATCACTTCAAAGTAGATATGGGCAAATAACTTATGATAAACCAAAATTGAGGGTTGCCCCTGCTAGCTTTGATTGTTTTATTGTATTGTACTGCACTACCTGAGTTCTTGAGGCACAAAACATTATATATAAAGCTTTATAATTTATATTAGAGGGTTTGAGCTGAGTTGCACAGTGTGGCGGAGCTCCTTGATTCGTGCACCAATGTTTAAGATGCCTATTAGACAAATGTGAGTGTAAGAGTTTATAAGTTATATAGCCTAGTATCCCATGCTGGTCTTCATAGTGCTATTTGAGTGGGTAACTAAATAGTATAAGCGGCCAATTCATAACCAGTTTAACACATACCCTTTGTGCTGCAGCCAGAGGAAGTTATTATATCTTATATTACCTCAAATTGTGATTTGTTTTTTCCTCTTCTGTATGTCCTAAATTTTAGATACTCTCTTCTCTACTAGCCGGCAGGGGAGGAAGGGATGTAATTGCAGCCAGGGACAATAGATGTTGGTTTTGATTGACTGCATGTCTGTTATATAAACAATATTCATTGTACTGTGATTATGGTGACAGAGAGAAGTTAGATAATTGTACAATACACGTATCTCCATGCACTTATGACTGGAAACTTTCATATTTGTAGCTGTGGCTCCATAGTACATTGCATGAGATAACCCGGTTACGCTAGAATTTCTGAAAGTGACCATAAATATCATAAGCTAGCAAAACGAGCTTCATATTATGGGCCAAAATGTAGATGTTGCACATTTATACTCATATCTGTATGGATATGCTTATGATCTCAACTCAGAATCGCCTAGAAGCCTTAAACTTAGTTTACATAGGAGATCTGTGAAGGTCCATTACTCTTCCTACCTACCTCCTACCTCCTTTGTTTTATCTTGGCCCAACCTCGTCTCCCTCAAAAAGGTGTTGTACCAGATGCACTCAGGATACAATAGGCAAAACATATGCAATTTTTGCCCTTCGCTTTTTCCACTAATTTGTAACACAGCTTCATAAAAACTGCCACATTATAATATCATTATTATTTCCAAAAATTCTGAGGCCCTTGAGTATTCACTTATATTATATTTTTGCTGGCTCCGCCCTCCCATCCCCATTTCCAAACCCAGGCTTAGACCCGGGCTCATATTGTTATATATATATATCTTATCACTAATACCCCCCCCATATAGTTTACTGCGTGTATGGAACATTGTCACATTGGAGCCTTGACACCTCCCTTCTTTTTTCTCCCTCTCTTTGACTACTGCTAAGTGGTGTTCACCCGCTGATGTTAGTCAAACTGGGGTATCTTATTATAAAAATAAAGACAGTGGTATCTCTTTATTATTCTCCTCCTTGAGGAGCACCCAAATGTTTGTGATGAAGGTGTCAAGATTTCATAGACTGCCTTGTGTATTAGAACAATGTTATTATAGTTCTATATATATTTTATTCTTTATGGTTATCATTTATTTATTTATATTGCCTATATCAATTGATTCACTCTTTGAATAATTGCATTAACCTTTGTTTAATTGTTATGTTTATAAAGAAGAAAATGAGATTCTCAAAGACCTTTTACACTCAACAGTTTTAAATTTACAAACATATATGGACTTAAATTTTTGTCTACTAAATGCAGATACGGATGTAAATACCATACTGAATACTGTAGATTGTTTTATTGTAGTTGGAGTGTAATGAATCTTTATATGTTGTGCTTAACTCAAGAATCTCAATAAAAGAAAATTTATGAAATAAAAAAGCCCCCCAAAATAATAAAAATCCCTACCCTACACTAAATTACAAATAGCCCTTAAAGGGCTTTTTGCAGGGCATTGCCCCAAAGTAATCAGCTCTTTTACCTGTAAAAAAAATACAATACCCCCCAACATTACAACCCACCACCCACGCACCCAACCATACTCTAAAACACACCCAATCCCCCCTTGTCAGGACTAGCCCTTTAAGCAGTCCCCTCCTACAAAGTCTTCATAAGCCATGCGCACCTGCACTCAGGTGCTTAGTATTTTGTTTGCAACTTAACAAAGAGTTGATCCTTAAGCTGAGCTCCAATTGTCTACAGACAGAATTCTACAGTTTCCCGTTACTACTTAATCTGAGAAGTTTCCTAACTCAGGATTACTACCTTGGCCTCCTCTGAGGATTGTTTACTACTTCAGCAAGACTTATTTTGTACACGCTCTCAACTCTTAAATCACAGAGGACCGCTCACACGCAGCACCTGTCAGCTCTCACTTCTACTCTGAGCGCAACTTCACACGCAGCTCCTGTCTCCCCCAGGACATTTCTATCAGCACAGTCCTCTAGCATCCAGACAAGCTAACAACATTTGGGTCACAAATTAAACAACGGCCTTCATACTTGTTTCACAGCTCCGAGCAAATCCTTTGAACAGAAGCAGCAACATCGGAGAGCGTAGACCAGTCACGCCTACACTTGTGACGTAACGGTTTGTACCGAACACAGTGAGCTGCAGACCACGGAGGTTCCTGTTACCGCACTAAAGGTACTAGCGTTACATATTGTATATAAAGAGAACTTTTACACATAAGCCCTGCTTATTTCACGCTGTGCCAAAGACTTTTCAGGGTAGCTCACTCATTTCCAATTGCAATCTGTTTAGTGCTGCACATAGCTGTACTGATACTTACTGATTATTCAGTAACCATTTAACAACTCACAACGGTAATACTGTTGCCATTCCACAATACTGGTAATAATTACCTAAGTGATACAAATCATCAAGTTTCTATTTACATAGGAACACAATTAATTCCGCAACTGAGACCAATACAGACATTAGACCTAGGGGATTTACAGATCTCTCACACCCCTTAATAAAATCTTACACTACCCCCTTGAAGATCACCCTACCTTGAGACGTCTTCACCCAACCGGGCAGAAGTGGTCCTCCAGACGGTCCGAAGTCTTCATCCTATCCGGGCAGAAGAGGTCCTCCAGATGGCCAGAAGTCTTCCTCCAGGCGGCATCTTCTATCTTCATCCATCCGGAGAGGGTCCATCTTCAAGACATCCGACGCGGAGCATCCTCTTCATTCGACGGCGACTGGAACAATGACGGGTCCTTTAAATGACGTCATCCAATCAGCTAATAGGATTGAGCTTGCATTTTATTGGCTGTTCCAATCAGCCAATAGTATGCAAGCTCAATCCTATTGGCTGTTCTAATCAGCCAATAGGATTAAACTTCAATCCTATTGGCTGATTGGATCAGCCAATAGGATTTTTTCTACCTTAATTCCGATTGGCTGAAAGAATTCTATCAGCCAATCGGAATTGAAGGGACGCCATCTTGGATGACGTCATTTAAAGGCCCCGTCACTGTTCCAGTCGCCGCCGAACGAAGAGGATGCTCCGCGTTGGATGTCTTGAAGATGGACCCGCTCTGCGCCGGATGGATGAAGATAGAAGATGCCGCCTGGATGAAGACTTCTGGCCATCTGGAGGACCTCTTCTGCCCGGATAGGATGAAGACTTCGGACCGTCTGGAGGACCACTTCTGCCCGGTTGGGTGAAGACGTCTCAAGGTAGGGTGATCTTCAAGGGGGTAGTGTTAGGTTTTATTAAGGGGGGATTGGGTGGGTTTTAGAGTAGGGTTGGGTGTGTGGGTGTTGGGTTTTAATGTTAGGGGGGTATTGTACTTTTATTTACAGGTAAAAGAGCTGATTACTTTGGGGCAATGCCCCGCAAAAAGCCCTTTTAAGGGCTATTTGTAATTAAGTATAGGGTAGGGATTTTTTTTATTTTGGGGGGCTTTTTTTATTTTATTAGGGGGATTAGATTAGGTGTAATTAGTTTTTAAAAATTGTAATTATTTTATTATTTTCTGTAAGTTAGTGTTTGTTTGTTTTTTTCCTTTAGTTTATTTAATTTAATTGTAATTAATTGTAGTTAATTTAGGTAATTTATTTAATTATAGTGTTGTGTTAGGTGTAATTGTAGTTTAGGTTAGGTTTTATTTTCCAGGTATATTTGTATTTATTTTAACTAGGAAGTTATTAAATAGTTAATAACTATTTAATAACTATTGTACCTAGTTAAAATAAATACAAAGTTGCCTGTAAAATAAAAATAAATCCTAAACTAGCTACAATGTAACTATTAGTTATATTGTAGCTAGCTTATGGTTTATTTTATAGGTAAGTATTTAGTTTAAAAAAGGAATAATTTATTTAATGATAGGAATATTTATTTAGATGTATTTAAATTAGATTTAAGTTAGGGGGGTGTTAGGGTTAGATTTAGATTTAGGGGTTAATAACTTTATTATAGTGGCGGCGACGTTGGGGGTGGCAGATTAGGGGTTAATAATTGTAGGTAGGTGTCGGCGACATTGGGGGCGGCAGATTAGGGGTTAATATAATGTAGGGTTCGGCATTGTTGAGGGCAGCAGATTAGGGGTTCATAAGTATAATGTAGGTGGCGGCGCTGTCCGGAGCGGCAGATTAGGGGTTAATAACATAAAGCAGGTGTCGGCGATGTCGGGGGCGGCAGATTAGCGGTTAATAAGTGTAAGATTAGGAGTGTTTAGACTCGGGGTTCATGTTAGGGTGTCAATGGGGCTGCGTTAGAAGCTGAACGCTGCTTTTTTGCAGGTGTTAGTTTTTTTTCCAGCGGCTCTGCCGCATTGATTCCTATGGGGAAATTGTGCACGAGCACGTTTTGCCAGCTTACCGCTACCATAAGCAGCGATGGTATTTAGGTGAGATGTGGAGCTAAATTCTGCTCTACGCTCACTTATTTGCGACTAACGCAGGGTTTCTAAAGACCCGTAATACCAGCGTTACTGTAGGTGAGCGGTAAGGAAAAACTGTGCTTTAGCACCGCACACCATTACCGACAAAAACTCATAATCTAGCCGTGAGTTTGTCAATGTTATACAAATGATTGTTTTGCTGTGCATGAAGCAAGACTGTGAGTGTGTGTATGGAAGAGTGAGTGTATGCGTATGTATGTATGAGTGTGTAGTGTTTGTATGTATGTAATGCATGATTGGGTATGTATGTGTATGTAAGGGTGTCTGTATGTGTGTTTATGAGAGTCTGTGTATATATGAGTGAGTGTGTAGTATGTGTCTATGTGTATAGGTGTTTGTATATACAGTATTTGTATTTTTATGTGTATATAAGTGTGTGTGTATGTGTATATATATATATATATATATATATATATATATATATATATACAGTATATGTATGTGTGTATATATATAAATATGTATTAAATATAAGGTGATCGCACCAACCAAATATGACAAATGCTCAGGCACGAGATAGAGTCGGTCCTCAACTCAATAATAATAAATAATAAATAATCACAGCCAATGAGACTTTGAAAACAAATTATTTATTTTGATATAATTGTAATGTTTTCAAGGCAATATATAATATATCAGTCTCAGGAGAGATAAAAAGACCTGCTAGCTCACATCCACACAAACCCCATCCACCAAACACATCCGTACCACATACAGGATGAATAGCCTATATACAAAAAGAAAAATAATCATATAGAAAAAAGAATTATAATTCCCACCCCTAGTTGTCCCCAGGGAGTGAGAGAGGACAGTATCACCTGAATCACATAATAATCAAAACAAATTTTAAATTGGTATTGCAACCATAGATGTAATATAAGTCCTCTGTATAGTCCAGAAATAAGAAACAGTAATCAGATTATTTGTATCCAAGGTAAATTATAAAGTTGCGATGTTATGTCAAGCAACATTCTCCTCTGTATGTTTCCCCATATGAAGTACCCGGTTCTCCTCTGGAAAATCAGTAGACTTAACAGCAGTCCATAAAACTTAAATGTAGAAATGAATGTGCAAACCGGTCTCACTCCGGGATAACATAAAATTATGTATCAGTCCATATTTCCTAAGGACAAACTGAAGACTTGAAAAAACTTAAAAAATATAAGCTGTTTGCCACTCTGTGAAGTGAATCTCACGTCCTATTGTATTGAATTGCTGCACTCACGGAATATTACTAAAACCCAGCATATAAGGTCCCCACAGGTTATTGCTTCTAGCCGGATTGATGTTGCAACCATCAGTTACATAATGCAGTAAGTGTCGATATTACTCTTTCCAATATGAGCAAAAGCAAACAAACAGGTGTGGTGTTACCTTTCTCAGCAAACGGTATAGTTAATATTACCGTGAGACTCGTCACCGAAGAAATCTTCAGTGTGGAAATGGACCGCATCCCATCTCGCTACCTTCTCATTAAGCACGCTTCATGTGAACAGCAGACAGAGTGGCTTCAGCACAGCAGGTAAGCTTAGGTGATAGCGTCCTTACTGGTTCCGACGCGCGTTTTGGGGACTCCGCCCCATTGTCAAGGAATATCCAGGTGCTGGGGAGGGTGTAGCATTTAAACTGGTGAAACTACAAATCTATTGGATAGCCCAAACACACCCTACATACATCACTACATATGTACTGCATATATTCATACTGACGTGGACACCGGATATGAATAAACCTCGCGAATAGTGCCAATAATATTCGGATAAAATCACAAATGTAGCAAAAAATTCTTATAATCCTGACAAAGCATGCTCTATTTGAAAAGAAGAAAAAAGAATTGCAATATATGAAAACAAATACGAATAAAAAAAAAAAATTCTCGCACGCTACCCACAGTGTATCCTATGTCTCTCTATAGCCATAGGGCGCTATTATATGTATATGTATATGCCTCCTTATGTATACAGATTTATGTCTTAAGAGTCCCATGTAAGAAAACAAGGCTTATATAAAATGACTTTACGAATATATCTGTAGGACGCTACTATATATATATCAAGATCCAATTGTACATACAAGAAGCTACCCAGAAGCAATTCCCTCTTGTGAATGTGTTGCAACCAACGCTACACTTTTTTGCGAATCACTTGATAGTTAAAAACGAAACAAATGCTACCATCTATATAAATAAACCTTATTAGACAATGCACCCTCATTTAATGTTTGCTACCGAATGCAGTATATGAGAATGTTAAATCGTACGTTACTCAATGTTGTGAATACATAGGATGTTATAGTTAAAGACAAGGTTAATACTACCCCTATTCATTGTTTGCTGGAAAATATTATATCAAATAGACAATGGAAGAATAATCAAAGCCATTATATCTTTAATCCACTTGTCAATACAAAGATCCTTAATCCGAACATCTAAAAATATAAAGATTAGGGGAAGAAAAAGGAGTTCTTCTCATCCGCGATCCATTCAACATCTAAAACCCTCTTTACTAGGACGTACGACTATCTGTCTATCCAAAACTATTTGCCACATGCATCTTGTGCAAAACCAGCCGTGAATATCACTTGTTGGTGGCAACATTTAAATAAAGTTACCCCACGAGATATCCCTATTGAGACCTTTGGGTACCATAGTATCCAATTTTCTAATCCACTGGGCTTCCTTCCTAAAGAGTAATTTCTGTCTATCCCCACCTCTCCGTAGGGGGGGTAACCCATCAACAATCGGAAATCTTAATTGACTTTTGTTATGTGCAAACCTAGTAAAATGATGTGCTACCGGTGCATCCTCATCAGCTTTGCCTATTGCAGTTTTATGTTGGCGTATCCTATCCCTCACAGTTTGGGTGGTCTCGCCAACATAAGCCAAGCCACACGGACATTTGATGATGTAAATTACGTACTTGGAGCTACATGAAAATCTTCCTTTAATGGGTATCCTCTTCCCTGATTGGGGGTGACTGATTCCCTGTATGAATGGCACAAGGCACAATTCATACAGGGAAAGGAGCCTTTCTTGATCACTTCCAACGGTTTCTTCATAGAGCCCCAATCAGCGCGAATTAATGTGTCCTTCAGATTTCTGTTTCTCCTAAAGGAGAAAAGTGGGGTATCAGAGAACATTTTTCCCATTTGGGCATCATCTCTCAAAAGATGCCAGTGGTGTAAGATTATCCTTTTCAGTTCTCTGCTATGGAACCCAAAGTGGCTAACAAAAGGAACCGAAATTTTTTTAGGAATAGGCTTTTTTTTTCTTTAAAAGACTCATCCTATCCACAGACTTGACTTTTTTCCAAATTATATGTCAAAATTTCAGTTGGATAACCTCTGCTTAAAAATTTCTTTGCCATCTCTTCCAATCTACTTAAGCAAACCTCAGGATCATCAACAATTCTTTTGGTTCAAAGTAATTGGCCTAATGGAAGATTCTTGATAAGGGAAGGAGGATGAAAACTATCATATAGAAGTGTGTTATTTCTATCTGTGTCTTTTGTAAACAAGTCACTCCTCAGTCTCTGGTCTACCACAGAAATCATAGTGTCTAGAAAGCTCACCTGTATTTTGCTCGCTTCCATGGTAAATTTTAGTGACACATTTGCAGTGTTCAACCTTGTCACAAAGTTTGTCAATTCGTCCTCATTCCCTGTCCAAATAAAGAAAATGTCGTCTATGTAATGATACCAGCCTTGGACATAGTCTATATATCCTTGATCTAAAAAGATCACTTCTTCCTCAAACTGACCAACAAAGAGATTGGCATAAGTTGGCGCTACATTCGAGCCCATTGCCGTTCCCTTCTTCTGGACATAAAATTTGTCCTCAAATAGAAAGAAATTCTCATAAAGAATAATTTCAAAAAGATCTCTCATGAATCTCCTTTCATTGGGAGAATATAGCTTATCTTTATCCAAAAAATAGAATACGCTGTCAATGCCTAAGTTGTGAGGTATAGATGTATAAAGACTGGCTATATCCATCGTTACCAATAGACTATCCAGAGGGACCACCTTCGGTGTGATCTTACACAGAAAATCTGTGGTGTCCTGTAGATATGAATCCAGATAGCCCAATAATGGTCTGATCAATTGATCCAAAAATATAGCAATGGGTTGAAAAATAGATTCGGTTCCTGCCACAATGGGCCGGCCAGGTGGGTCCACCAGTCTATTATGTATTTTGGGTAATACATAAAAAAACTGGTGTGATGGGATTGTCCTTTATCAGAAATTTGGCTTGCTTATTGGTAATAAGATCAGAGGCTACAGCTTCCTCCACTAGCTTAATTACCTTATTCTTAATACGTGATGTGGGATCGACTGTCACTTTGATATAATTCTCCTGGTCCTGCAATTGTCTTAAAACTTCTTCCTTATATTTAACCTTACTCATGATTACCAAGGCCCCACCCTTGTCGGCCGGCTTCAAAATCAAGTCTCTGTGACATTGAATATCCCCCAAGATTTCTATTTCCTTCTTGGTCATATTAGATTTAGCCTTGGTACGAAAATTCCTTCTCATCACCTTAAATTCTTTTTTGATCAAAGTAATATATGCTTCAACCGAATTGTTTGTATGGGGTGGATTAAAAGTACTCTTAGGTTTAATGTTTTGTGTATGAAATTGAAAGGGACCACTATGTTCCCTTATGTTAGATTTTTCTTTATTGGCAAAAATCTCTGTAAGTCACATTCGATCTCAAAGAAATCAGGCAATGTAGTAGGAACAAATGACAAACCCTTTTGCAATACTCCTAATGTCTCATCTGAAATAGTAATATCCGAGATATTAACTACCAGGCTCTCCTTCGTTATCTCCTGTTCTGACGTGTAGAAATCTGATAGGAGAAATCTGATAGAAATACAATAGGACATTGTGAGATTCACTTCACAGAGTGGCAAACAGCTTATATTTTTTAAGTTTTTTCAAATCTTCAGTTTGTCCTTAGGAAATATGGACTGATACATAATTTTATGTTATCCCGGAGTGAGACCGGTTTGCACATTCATTTCTACATTTAAGTTTTATGGACTGCTGTTAAGTCTACTGATTTTCCAGAGGAGAACCGGGTACTTCATATGGGGAAACATACAGAGGAGAATGTTGCTTGACATAACATCGCAACTTTATAATTTACCTTGGATACAAATAATCTGATTACTGTTTCTTATTTCTGGACTATACAGAGGACTTATATTACATCTATGGTTGCAATACCAATTTAAAATTTGTTTTGATTATTAAGTGATTCAGGTGATACTGTCCTCGCTCACTCCCTGGGGACGCCTAGGGGTGGGAATTATAATTCTTTTTTCTATACGATTATTTTTCTTTTTGTATATAGGCTATTCATCCTGTATGTGGTACGGATGTGTTTGGTGGATAGGGTTTGTGTGGATGTGAGCTAGAGGGTCTTTTTATCTCTCCTGAGACTGATATATTATATATTGCCTTGAAAACATTACAATTATATCAAAATAAATAATTTGTTTTCAAAGTCTCATTGGCTGGGATTATTTATTATTTATATATAAATATATATATATATATATATATATATATATATATATATATATATATATATATATATATATATATATATATATATATATATATATAATGTGTGTGTTTGTATGTATATACAATAATATTTAGGGGTGAAAATTATTAGTTACCCCCATGTTTTGACTGTGGTATCTTATGTGCCCCCCCCCTATATATTGTTCCTAGAGTCACCACTGGTTAAGAGGTTAAGGGGAGTTGTCAGGTGCAGAGGTTTGTTAATTGCTGTTGGGGTTTTGGGAGTTTTGGGAGAGAGGTATTTACAGAGGGGAGCTGGTGCTGATGATTAATAGCGGTTAGGTTTACGGGTTTAGTGGGTCTGAACAAGTACTTAATTTTTTGTGAAGAATTTGATCCAAAAAAACACAGTTTTCTCCTATACGCATGTCTAGTGATTATGCTATGTCCTATTTTTGTCTCTCTGCCATGTATATATATTTCATATGTCTAGTGAGTGCCCACATTATATTTATCTATCTATGATCTGTCTGTCTATGTATGCACACAAATAATCATCATCTTTTAATTTAAATAAGTGTTTCTGTGTAAAATAACTAAAATAATCATTGATAGATATTGGTTGGCTACACAAAAATAGGTATATTAAGCACTAATCTATACATTTTAGAAACTGTTTAAAAAAAAACTATATAAAAAGTAAAATCAAGTGAAAAGTTTATTTAAAGCACTTGAAAACTGAATTAAAGCACACAGATTTTGAGATTTTATAAAATAAACATTTTCTAAAATGTAGAGTCTTCTGTTGAGGAATCGCTTTGTGACGTTGAGCTGCTTTCTTCCTCATCACTTGCTAGGCAACCCTCTTCCATCCTCAACATGCGATCCTTCATCTGTGTCTTTAATTTAAAATAGTTGCAGCTGTAGAAAAAGGTTTCAGATAATTAGTGTGTGATCATTTGTACCGACTTCCATTAAACTGTCCATTATATTATTATCTTTATCTATCCATACCATTTAATAAGTTAACTTACCGAAGACACACTGCACAAACAGATACTCCTAATATGATGAAGATCAAAAGTCCACCAGCTGCCAGAATGACATAAAGCACGCCACTGTTCTCCAACATATTGTAAGTATGAGGAGCGGAAACAAGATCTTCATCTTCCTCATCAACATAATCAGGTTGTCTGGTGCTTAATTCCTTCAGCCTGATATTCTTAGGTTTGATGTTGTCCCTGGCAGTGGTCTCAGGTTGTTCGGTAGACACTTCAATGTTGTCCCTGGCAGTGGTCTCAGGTTGTTCGGTAGACACTTCAATGTTGTCCCTGGCAGTGGTCTCAGGTGGTTCTGTAGACACTTCGATGTTGTACCTGGTAATGTTCTCAGGTTGTTCTGTAGACAAAAACAAAGCTTGTTAGGTAAAATAACACTGGTGAGATACTGACTGATCAAAAGAAAAAAAATAGATAATACTCAAACGATCAATGAAAAAAATATAATGTATTATTATTGTAACTTTTTAATTATAATACACCAGCATCATATTCTTCATTAAAATACATGAATATAGAATATGGATTTTAATTCATCCCTTTATATGACATTATATTTTCCAAACAATATTTTATGACACAGCTTTGTTCTATAAAGCCCATACTAAGCTAGACTGACCCAGCATTTCAGCCCTTCACTCGGGTTGGCAGCTGAGGCTACATATTTTTCCCCCCATTGGCATTCGCTTACAACTGTTATAGAAGTTATTAATATTTTCTGTCTGCAATTATATAATCTAGACAGTAAAGCTCTCCAGTAGAGCAACATTTATGGAAAAATATTCACCCTTTAATAAATCAGATAAATATATCAATGTTCTCTACTTTTTAAAGAAGATAAATAAAATTTGCACAATCATACTGGATTTTTATAGAATATGTTTAATCAGTTTGCTGCATGAAGACCTGAAAATGACTGTTGTGTTAAAAAGTGATAGTCTATTATAGTTAAAGCTGTTTTGCATCATTTGGTTATTATGTAAGTTAGTTAAGTTAGTAAACAACATTACAACAGCATCTCTAGAACATACCTTCATCAAAAACCTTAAGCCTCACTTGCAGGGATTTGTTGAAAGGAACATCATTCACAGCCAGAAAAACCTGATAGGTGCCTGAATCATTCAGGTCGGTGTTGTATATAGAAATAGAGCAATTTCCAGTGACGACAGCATCTTTAAATGCTTTAACCCTATTGTTGGGTGCCATCACCTGCTCTCTCATGGTTGTATACAACATAATAATTGGCCTGGATACATTGCTGTCCTCTGGGGTAAATGTCCATTCCATAAAAATATATTTGGGCAGCTCAGCTGGGTTGCTAGTGTTGAATGAACATGGGATAAAGATCGATGAAGCCAAAGGTACATGGATCTCAGCTTGTTCCAGGTCAACATTTTTTATCTTAAGTGCTAGAAGAAGAAAGAGAAGCTATAATTACTGTTTGGGCAAGTTAACAGTTTATGTCACATATCAGAAACATGGAGATATCTGTCTTAACATTTACAAATTTAGGGCTAGGTTACAAATTGAGCGCAAAATATGGCTTCCGCAAAATAATATTTCCGCTGAACTTTAATACTAGTGCACGTAAATGTGCGCTGGTAATACAAGTGAGGTGCCAAGCACTTTTAGTAATGTTTTTTTCACCCCCCCACGTGCCAACTTTATCCCCCAAAAATTTCTTGGTGAAGTGTTTTTTTTTATTAAAACTAAAAAACTAAAATATACTTTATTTTGTGGGCAATTGGGGCACTTTTAGAAAATTAAGCAGAGGTCTGACCTCTGGTTAATTTTCTGAGCGCTAAATGCTACTGCGAGCTTGCGGTAGCAATAACCAGCCACTTGTAATGGCTGGTTATTTACAAGCTTGTGATAAATTAATGCTTCACTTTAAATTTTACTTAACTTAGGGCTAGATTACAAGGGTGGTACAAAGAAACTGCAGCAAAAACTGTACAAAAATACAGCTGTACACATTTCAGCCCATATATTCAAAGGTCTGTAATTTGCATTTCAGTTGTTTGAGTCCAAGTGGCTTTACTTACCTGATGTATGGTGCACAGATAAAACTCCAGAAAGGATAACGATCAAAACAGAAAATCTCTCCATCATTCCGAGGAATAAAGAGAAAAATATCACAGTCCCTATGGTTTGTGCCACAGTAAATACAGCTTCTTCCAACGCAGAAAGAACAATAATGAGCTACACGAGGAAAAGGATGTAACAAAGGGATTTGTGGTGAAGAAGGTATTATGGGTATGGGGCGCAGGAGAAAAGAAGCAAAAGGATAGAAGGGAACCGATAACAGAGGATAGACTTGCAGAAATGATAGCGGTACTTAAAGAAGTATGTTTTGATAAGGATGAGGCACTGGCATTCAGGGTGGCATTTTCAATGGCTTTTCACGGAGCATTGCGAATTGGGGAGTTGCTGGCTTGGAATAAAAAAGACTCAGACAGTGGTCTCCGACAAGTGGATGTGAGATGGGGCACGAGGGCAGTACTAGTTCTGATCAGGAAATCAAAGACTGATATGACTGGTAAAGGGGTATAGGTGTCAATGGGAGCAGCAGGAGGTGTGTCCTGTCCAGTAGCTGCAGTAAAAGAGTATATGTTAGCAGAGAGGGCAGGGGGCCCGCATTTTGTTAGACATAAGGACGGGGCCAGCGTCACAATTTTTCAGTTTAGGAGGGTGCTGGAAAAGGTGGTGAGGAAGCTAGGTTGGGCAAACGCATATTATGCCCCTCATTCATTTAGAATAAGGGCAGCAACTAGCGCGGCAAGAAGCGGGCACTCGGCCGAGCAGATTAAAAAGATGGGGAAGTGGAAATCAGCGGCATACAAGTCTTACATCAGGCCAAATGGGGGCTATAATGGCGTTTAGAGGAAAGAATTAATCTTGTAATAATGAACCAACCTAAATGAAATTGTTTTTTCTCCATCTTGTTACAGGAGGAGCTTTGAGGATATGGGTGGTGGGACACTCATACGTATACTGGGCACAAGTTAGGGCTGCATCATTGGCCAAAGGGGCACACTTAGGTTTTAAACACACTGAGGCAAGTGTTAGATGGATAGGTAAGAGGGGAATGAAGTGGGAAGAATTAGTAGGCACCATACAGCAGGCAAGGCAAAGATGGGGGTGCCCAGACGTATTGATTATACATCTAGGTGGGAACGATATTGGATCATACCCACTGAGAGAATTGGAGGAAAAAATAAAAGGAGTAATGAATTGGCTGGCAATAGTATGGCGGGGAGTAAGAATATTATGGTCGAGGAATATTGACACACAAAGGGCGGGCTATAGATCCAGGAGAAAGATTAATCTGGTAGCGGCCAAGGCAGTGAGGGAAATAGGAGGCCTGGTACTGGAGCATCCGTATATAGCAGCGAAAAGGGAGGAGATATTCAGGCAAGATCGAGTTCACCTGAACGAGGCGGGTAATGACCAGTTTCTGGAGGATGTTGGAGGAAATGATAAAGGTAAGGAAAGGTCACGGTAAAAGCTAAGTGGTGATTGGCGGAAAGAGTATTCTTTGTTGGAGGTGAAATTGGGATCTGGCACGCATGCAGGGCATGCGACGGGTGGAGGGGATCGTGTAGCATACCCAGCCTAAGTCGTGATTCAGTGGTCTAGCTAATGGCTGGTATATGCTGCAGGTTCTCTCCTCCCTCTCCTGTCCTGCCACAGGGGGGTTTATGCCCCCCCCGACACGTGGGATCCAAGTTCAGGTTGTGCAAATGCTGGTGCATTTTGAGTTGTTGTGTTGATTTTGGGGTATGTTATTACCCAATGAGAAATGTAATTAAATTATTAAATGTGACCTTTCCATATTTAGCCAAACTGTGTTGCAGTCGAAGTGAGTGTCATATTTTAAAGTCGAAGTGAGTGTCATATTTTAAAGGTATATGGAAGGTAAATGGAGCCTCTAAGCCCTTAAAAGAGCAGAGGGAATGCCTATGACTGGAGCGGCCTAAGGGCTGGGCTCCTAACCGGAATGGGGAGGGGGAGTAAAAGGGGGGTTTGGATTTAGAAAAGAATAGGGAAGAAATAGATAAGAGTGAGAGGAGGGCTTGAAGGGATAGCAGATAAGAAGGGGTGGGGAAAGGGTATATATAAGCAGGGCAATAGGAAGTTGGATTATTACTAACCTTTTTTGTTTCCCTCCCACCCTCCCTAGATTCAAACAAGCAAGTAGAGACAACTACGTGGAGAGGTCACAACCAGAGATGTGGAAAGAATTTGGCATGGTTATGGGCACGATGTCAGCTACTTAGTTGGATCGCAGTAAGACCGCCCGTGCCCCCTAATAAAGGGAATTAAGGATGCTGCAGCTGGAAGCTAGTGGGTGACTCGAGCTGTCTAAGCTAGCCAAGGGCGTTAAGATAAAACAGGCAGCCATAAATAAGGAATTTTTTTTGTAGATGTTGCGGTGAAATCGGGATCTGGCGTGTAGGCGGGGCATGCGAGGGGTGGAGGGGATCCTGTAGCATACCCAGCCTAAGTCTTGATTCGGTGGTCTAGCTAATGGCTGGTATATGCTGCAGGTTAACTCCTCCCCCTCCTGTCTTGCCACAGGGGAGGTTTTGTGGTTCCTCCCCCCTGACACGTGGGATCCAAGTTCAGGTTGTGCAAATGCTGGTGCATTTTGAGTTGTGTTGATTTTGGGGTATGTTATTACCCAATGAGAAATGTAATTAAATTATTAAATGTGACCTTTCCATATTTAGCCAAACTCCTGTGTTGCGTCATTATTTCAGGTCACCATAATGGCAAGGGTGAGGTAAATGGTAGACAGTCGAAGTGAGTGTCATATTTTAAAGGTATATGGAAGGTAAATGGAGCCTCTGAGACCTTAGAATTTTAGGATAAAATGAGAAATGACAATGTGATAACTAGGGGGTTTAACTAATTGGAAAAGTCTCATATTTCAAAAGCCACAATAAAAACTCTGCTTCTGTGAGAAAACACCCAGGATCCCCAAAGAGCAAAAAAAAAAAAAAATACGCAAAAAAAACTAGAGAATATACAGATTAGACAAGTCACAGTACTTAATAGAAAGACATAAACTCAGGGGGTGATATACTATATAGTCTGATCCGACAGGGCGGATCAGGTCCGCAAGACATTGCTGAAAGCGGAGAGAAATACGCTCTCCATATTTAGCATTGCAACGCCGCCCCCTGCAGACTCGCGGCCAATCGGCCGCCAGCAGGGGGGTGTCAATCAACCCGATCGTACTCAATCGGGTTGAATTGTGGCGATTCCTGTCCGCGTGCTCAGAGCAGGCGGACAGAGTTATGGAGCAGCAGTCTTTAGACCGCTGCTTCATAACTGCTGTTTCTGGCGAGTCTTCAGAAACACGGGCCAACAAGCTTCATACAGAGCTTGATAAATGGGCCTCAATGTGTTTAATCCAATGAAAGAGGTTTATATATTGCCACTTTTGAGCAGTACATGGCGAGCCAATCAGAAAAGCAATTACTTGCAGCACTATGTTCAGGACTTTACCTATGTGTTTAATCACGTTAACGACTTTTTTACCTATGTGATGATAGCAGGATGTGATGTCACTAGCATGTGGGCGGGGCTTAGGTCCGGTGTCTGTGTCGCAGTTAGTTTAGTACAATCAACCTGTCTGGATGTGTATTGCTATGCTCTGTAATAGAATAGAGTTGTACCATCATTGCTGTGTCCTGCATATGTCCTGCATCTCATGACATGGTGTCAGAAGTTCTGGACTACGCTTCTGTTTCTGATGATGACGATGTCAAAGTTTACCCCACCTGAGCCTTTTGACTTTTCTCAGCCTGCAGCTTGGCCCACATGGCGTCAGCGGTTTCAGCGCTTCAGGATTGCATCCAAACTGAACAAGGAGAGTGGTGAAGTACAAGTTAATTCTCTTTTATACTCTATGGGGAAAGATGTGGAGCCAGTGTTCAATGCTTTTACTTTCCAAGAAGGGGACGAAGTTAACTTTGATATAGTTATGGATAAACTCAGTGCCCACTTTGTGCCCAAAAGAAATGTGATTCATGAGAGAGCTTGTTTTCACAAACGTAATCAGCGTGTGGGAGAATCTGTGGAGTCATTTGTGCGCAGCCTGTATGAATTAGCTGAATTCTGTGAGTTTGGTGTTGCTAAAGAAGAGCAAATCAGAGACAGAATAGTTATTGGAATTGCAGATGCTGAAGTCTCCCTGAAGCTGCAGTTAGAGCCTGATTTAACGTTAGACGGGGCTATTAGGATGGCCCGCCAGAGTGAACTGGTGAAAAAGCAAAGTGCTGATCTGAGGTCTGAGAGTATTGTGGATGAAGTGCAACAGTCTAGGAATATTACTAGTGAAAGGCACAGTGTGAGCGGTAGATCTAAAGTATTGGAAAGGCCTAGAAGTGGATGGGCGCAACATGGTCGATGCACACGGTGCTACCGGGCTCATGATCAGAGTGCTATATGCCCGGCCAGAGATAAAAGATGCAGAAAATGTAACAGAATAGGCCATTTTGAAGTGGTGTGTAAAACTGAATACATTAAGGAGATGCAGGTGGACAGTGACCAGGAGGGTCAGGAAGTGTCTTTTGTGGGGTCTGTTGTGGAACGGACAAGCTCAGAGGAAGATTGGAAAGTTACTTTTACTGTAATGGGAGCCAAAGTTGATTTTAAGATTGACACAGGAGCAGATATCAGTGTAATGTCTTTTGCTGAATTTATGAAACTGCCTCGACAGCCCCAGCTGGCGAAGGTTACTACAAATGTTCATAGTCCGGGTGGCCGCATTGATTGTGTGGGGAAATTTCTTGCCAGCTGTGAGTACAAACAAAGGAAGTTCACCATGTGGGTGCATGTGATCCGAGGTCAGTGTGTTAACAGTTTATTGAGCAGAAAAGCAGCCTGTGACTTGGGCCTCGTGGCCAGAGTGAATGAGATCTCTGAAGATATGTTTGGCGAGTTGGGCCTACTGAGCTGCAAACCTGTCCGTATAGCACTTAAAAGTGACGCAGTCCCGTACAGTATTTCTACTCCTCGTAGAATTCCGTTCCCGCTCATGCCTCAAGTGGAGAAAGAGCTCATGCGCATGAAGTCTATGGGGATTATTGAAGAGGTTGTTGAAGCAACTGATTGGTGTGCCCCCATTGTACCAGTTGCAAAGAAAAACGGAAAGGTGCGCATCTGTGTGGACCTGAAAAGGTTGAATGAGGCAGTGAAGAGGGAGAGATTTGTGCTGCCGACATTGGAAGATATAGCCCCGAAGTTGGCTGGGGCGAAGTTCTTTTCCACATTAGACGCTACTAGCGGTTTTTGGCAGATCCCCCTGGATCCAAAGTGCCACAAACTGACTACCTTCATCACTCCGGTAGGTCGGTTCTGCTTCTGCAGACTTCCCTTTGGGATATCCTCCGCTCCTGAGATCTTTCAGAGGGAAATGAGTTCTCTCCTGAGTGGCCACGTGGGCACAGCAGTCGTCATGGACGACATTCTAGTGTATGGGTCTACAGTGGAAGAGCATGATCAGCGTTTGAGTTGTGTGCTGCAGGCTATCAAAGAGTCTGGGCTGAAGCTGAATAAAGAAAAATGTCATTTTAGGAAAGCTGAATTATGCTACTTTGGGCATATCATCAACGGGGATGGCATCAAGCCGGACCCCGAGAAAATTCGGGCTATCGAACAGATGAAAAGCCCTTCTGATGTACATGAGCTGAGACAGATATTGGGCCTTGTAAATTACGTGGGCAAGTTTCTTCCAGATTTATCTACAGTTTTGCACCCTATCACAGAGTTGCTTAAGAAAGATGTTGCCTGGGTTTGGGGACACTCACAAGAAAAAGCGTTCCTGCATGCTAAGTCCTTGCTGGGGTCTGCCCCAGTGCTGGGGTTCTACGACCCTTCAAAAAAGACTGTGGTTAGTGCTGATGCAAGCAGTTACGGGTTGGGGGCTGCACTTCTGCAGCTGAATGACAACAAACTACAGCCCATCGCCTACTGTTCCCGCACACTGACGGCTGCGGAGTCAAAATACGCTCAAATTGAGAAAGAGTGCCTGGCTGCAGTTTGGGCCTGTGAGCGCTTTCAGCGTTATCTAGTGGGTTTGGAGAAATTTAGTCTGGAAACTGACCACAAACCGCTAGTCCCTCTTATCAATTCTTATGACATCGACAAAACACCCTTGAGATGCCAGAGACTTTTAATGAGACTGCTCAGGTTCAATGTTCAGGCAGTGCATGTGCCGGGGAAGCAGCTGGTTGTGGCGGATACACTGTCCAGGCTCCCGCTGGCTGCTGCTGAAGAATCCTCCACAGAGTCGGATGTAAAAGTGTATGTTGATTCAGTTCTGGCCTCTAAGTCCATTTCTTCAAGGAAACTGGAAGATATAAAGAAAGAGACATATTTGGACACAGATCTGCAAGAAGTTATAAGGTACATAAGAGATGGCTGGCCCGAGAGCCGGGCAGCCTGGATGTCTTTAAATGCTTACCAGCCAGAGAGGTCGCAGCTCACGGAGCTGGAGGGGTTGGTGCTGTTCCAAGACCGTATTGTAATTCCTGTCAGCATGAGGAAGGAGATGTTGAACAGGATACACGATGGGCACTTAGGCATCACAAAGTGCAGAGAAAGAGCAGCTACAGCTGTGTGGTGGCCTGGGATCAGCTCCGACATTGCAAATCATGTGTCTAAATGTGCCTTTTGCCGGGAACGCCGGCCTACTCAGAGAAGGGAGCCCTTAATGTCTACTCCGCTGCCTGCGGGGCCGTGGCAGAAAATAGCTGCTGATTTGTGCGAACTGCACGGGAAAAAGTTTCTTGTTGTTATCGACTACTATTCCAGGTATTTGGAAATAGCACCCCTGAATGATATCACAAGTCAGGCCGTTATCATTCGCCTGAAGAGCTTGTTCGCCCGCTGGGGCATTCCAATGGAGCTAGTGAGTGATAATGGCATGCAGTTCGCTTCTACAGAGTTCAGTGCTTTCAGCAGGGAATATGATTTTGTACATTCCACGTCAAGTCCACATTATCCGCAGGCCAACGGAATGGCTGAAAGGGCAGTTCAAACAACAAAATTCATTCTAAAGCAATCTGAACCGTACCTAGCCCTCTTGTCATACAGGGCGACGCCCATTCAAACCACCGGGTTTAGCCCGGCACAGCTGATGCTAGGACGCCAGATTCGCACTACTTTACCCTCAGTGGGTGTCTTCAAGCCGCCTGGCCCTGTTCCTCGGGACGAAGTCCTTAGGAGGGATGAAGAGGCCAAAAAGGGTTATCGTTTCTTCTACGACAGGAGACATTCTGTCAGGCCTTTACAGGAACTGAAAGCGGGCCAAAGTGTCAGAATTAAACTGGATGATGAGAAGAAATGGAAGACGCCTGCTACGGTAGTGGGCCGCTCTCCAGAACCAAGGTCTTACACAGTCCTTACAGAGGGAGGGACGGTTACACGCCGTAACCGAAGACATCTTCAGCCTGTACCTGAGAGTCTGGAACCGGATACCTCAGTACCACCGCCGGTGGGATCCCCTGTTCTAAGGGAGGTGCCTTCCCCTCAGCAAGATCATAGCGGGGATATATCTTTGCCTCCAGCAGACTCTTGTTCACCATCTTCTGTATCAGAGGACAGTTCATGCAAAGTTACATCAAGCGGAAGAGTGGTGAGGCTTCCGGCCCGATACAGGGACTGACTTTAGCTAGAACAGTGACCGGAAGTATGGGCAGAATAATCCCATGGTCACTGTGGACTAGGGTAGTCTACCCCGATGTCCAAGTCAGGATGTAATTTATTTGTTCATGTTTTCTAATCTATCTGTTTTTATAATGTTCTAAAACAAAATGTTGTTGTATACCCTGTTGGTGTACCTTGTTATTTAATATATGCGAATGTATGCTTTGCCTTTGAAAAAGGGGAAGATGTGATGATAGCAGGATGTGATGTCACTAGCATGTGGGCGGGGCTTAGGTCCGGTGTCTGTGTCGCAGTTAGTTTAGTACAATCAACCTGTCTGGATGTGTATTGCTATGCTCTGTAATAAAATAGAGTTGTACCATCATTGCTGTGTCCTGCATATGTCCTGCATCTCATGACAACCTATGTGTAAGATTTGTTCTTATGATAGCCTTAAATTCCCATAGTATTTGTCCTAAAGTTTCTATGTACAGGGCTTGTGTACAAAAATCCTTTTGCAAGATGTGTAAGCACTGTGTAACTAAAAAACAAACAAAACAAAAAACACACTTTGTTTTCTTCTGCACAATCTTCACTTTTGATTGTATCTCTGTCTGTTTGTGTGTATGTGTGAGTGTCTCTTGGTGTGTGTTTGTCAGTGTCTTTGAGTGTAAGTGTGTATTTATGTGTGAGAAAAACTGTGAGTTTGTCAATGTTATACATATAATTGTTTTGCTGTGCATGAAGCAAGAGTGTGAGTGTGTGTATGTAAGCGTGTGTATATGCGTATGTATGTATGAGTGTGTAGTGTTTGTATGTATGTAATGCATGATTGGGTATGTATGTGTATGTAAGCGTGTGTATATGCGTATGTATGTATGAGTGTGTAGTGTTTGTATGTATGTAATGCATGATTGGGTATGTATGTGTATGTAAGCGTGTGTATATGCATATGTATGTATGAGTGTGTAGTGTTTGTATGTATGTAATGCATGACTGGGTATGTATGTGTATGTAAGAGTGACTGAGTATATGCGTATGTATGTATGTATGAGTGTGTAGTGTTTGTATGTATGTAATGCATGACTGGGTATGTATGTGTATGTAAGAGTGAGTATATGCGTATGTATGTATGAGTGTGTAGTGTTTGTATGTATGTAATGCATGATTGGGTATGTATGTGTATGTAAGCGTGTGTATATGCGTATGTATGTATGAGTGTGTAGTGTTTGTATGTATGTAATGCATGACTGGGTATGTATGTGTATGTAAGAGTGAGTATATGTGTATGTATGTATGTATGAGTGTGTAGTGTTTGTATGTATGTAATGCATGATTGGGTATGTATGTGTATGTAAGAGTGAGTATATGCGTATGTATGTATAAGTGTGTAGTGTTTGTATGTATGTAATGCATGATTGGGTATGTATGTGTATGTAAGAGTGAGTATATGCGTATGTATGTATAAGTGTGTAGTGTTTGTATGTATATAATGCATGATTGGGTATGTATGTGTATGTAAGAGTGAGTATATGCGTATGTATGTATAAGTGTGTAGTGTTTGTATGTATGTAATGCATGATTGGGTATGTATGTGCATGTAAGAGTGAGTATATGCGTATGTATGTATGAGTGTGTAGTGTTTGTATGTATGTAATGCATGATTGGGTATGTATGTGCATGTAAGAGTGAGTATATGCGTATGTATGTATGAGTGTGTAGTGTTTGTATGTATGTAATGCATGATTGGGTATGTATGTGTATGTAAGAGTGAGTATATGCGTATGTATGTATGTATGAGTGTGTAGTGTTTGTATGTATGTAATGCATGATTGGGTATGTATGTGTATGTAAGAGTGAGTATATGCGTATGTATGTATGTATGAGTGTGTAGTGTTTGTATGTATGTAATGCATGATTGGGTATGTATGTGTATGTAAGAGTGAGTACATGCGTATGTATGTATGTATGAGTGTGTAGTGTTTGTATGTATGTAATGCATGATTGGGTATGTATGTGTATGTAAGAGTGAGTACATGCGTATGTATGTATGTATGAGTGTGTAGTGTTTGTATGTATGTAATGCATGATTGGGTATGTATGTGTATGTAAGAGTGAGTATATGCGTATGTATGTATGTATAAGTGTGTAGTGTTTGTATGTATGTAATGCATGATTGGGTATGTATGTGTATGTAAGAGTGAGTGTATGCATATGTATGTATAAGTGTGTAGTGTTTGTATGTATGTAATGCATGATTGGGTATGTATGTGTATGTAAGAGTGAGTATATGCGTATGTATGTATAAGTGTGTAGTGTTTGTATGTATGAAATGCATGATTGGGTATGTATGTGCATGTAAGAGTGAGTATATGCGTATGTATGTATGAGTGTGTAGTGTTTGTATGTATGTAATGCATGATTGGGTATGTATGTGTATGTAAGAGTGAGTATATGCGTATGTATGTATGTATGAGTGTGTAGTGTTTGTATGTATGTAATGTATGATTGGGTATGTTTGTGTATGTAAGAGTGAGTATATGCGTATGTATGTATGAGTGTGTAGTGTTTGTATGTATGTAATGCATGATTGGGTATGTATGTGTATGTAAGAGTGAGTATATGCGTATGTATGTATAAGTGTGTAGTGTTTGTATGTATGTAATGCATGATTGGGTATGTATGTGTATGTAAGCGTGTGTGTATGTGTGTTTATGAGAGTGTGTGTATATATGAGTGAGTGTGTAGTATGTGTCTATGTGTATGTGTGCTTGTATATATTTGTATTTATGTTTATATAAGTGTATATGTGTGTATATATATATATATATATATATATATATATAATGTGTGCGTTTGTATGTATATACAATAATATTTAGTGGTGAAAATTATTAGTGCCCCCCCAGTTTTGACTGTGGTATCTTATGTGCCCCCCCCTATATATTGTTCCTAGAGTCGCCACTGCGTAAAACTCATAACTGCTGACTTTAGATGGCGGTAAAGATCTTGTGGTTATGGAGGCCCATTTATCAAGCTCCGAATGGAGCTTGAAGGCCCGTGTTTCTAGGGAGTCTTAAGACTCGCCAGAAAGAGCAGTTATGAAGCAGCGGTCTAAAGACAGCTGCTCCATAACCCTGTCCACCTGCTCTGATGAGGCGGACAGAGATCGCCACAATTCAACCCGATCGAGTACGATTGGGTTGATTGACACCTCCATGCTGGCGGCGGACTGGCCGCGAGTCTGCAGGGGGCGGCGTTGCACCAGCAGCTCACAAGAGCTGCTGGTGCAATGCTGAATACGGAGAGCGCATTGCTCTCCACATTCAGCGATGTCTGTCGGACCTGATCCGCACTGTCACACTGTTGCGTGACAGGCTAAAAGGTGTGCGGTACACCTATACCGACAAGACTTGTAATAGCAGCGTTAGAGAAAATGAAGCGTTATGGGCCATAATGCTGCTTTTTCACTCATAACGCCAAACTCGTAATCTAGCTGAATATGAATCAGGTCCCTTTAAAATTACTGATAAAAACAATTGTGTAAATTTGTTATTTAAACTATCACAGAAAGAGAGTGTTTTGTTTAAACTGAATTTGTAAAAAAACAAAAAAACAAGTTTTCATATGTAAACTTTGTAATTCAGGTATTGATATACTTTGTATGCAAATTCATATATAAGCTATACATAAAAACAGATAGAAAGTTAAGATGATATAGCAAACAGACATGCAATTCAGAGAAATCATTCATGCAATTCAAATATATTTTCAATCAACATCTGTGATTGAGCCTACTATATTACTATGTGAAATGACAACAAACAAGACAAGAAAAAATGGTGTATGATTGCGCCCTATGTATCTCTTTGCAATTGTATCTCTTTAGAGAAAATATTTCACAGTGTAAGAGAATAATCTATACAAACATCATGCATTATGTAGTCTTAAGTATAAAAAGTTATCTGAGGCCATCATCAAAATATTACTCTGTTGAAAATCTCTCTTTATAGAGTTCTCACAGTTAGAAAGAGCTAACAAAAATCAGTGAAAACCAAAACTTATTTGTTTGCAATTTATTAAACTTTAACAAATTAAAAGAACACCTTGAGGTTGCACTATAAAATGTTTAAGTATGGGCTTCCGTTATGGGTGGAGTTACACAACTGTGGTTTGGGAGAGTGCAAACTGTTATACCCTACACTGCTTAGATCCCTAGGTGGAAAATCCGGCAACGCCGCTCAGACACTGACTCATGAAAACTAAGTCGGTACCTGGAAGCCTTGTCGACAACTGCTGATATCCACTAGCAAGGGTCATATCTTCTAAGAGTAAAAGAGGGCTCCCGGTCCTGCCTGGCTATATTATTTCAGCATTCTCTACTGTCCATCCAGGAGCGAAAGGTTTCAAGCAAGGCAAGCCTGCTATCCACCGCCTGGCTCTCAAGATCCCCGGTGGAGGTCAGAGTGGATAGAGAGCAGGTTTACCTTGTGACTTTTCAACAACTCCCTCACAGGGTAGGAGGACAAAGTAAAAGACCACGTGTTGATTGCTACAGGCCATTCCTGGAGAAAAGAATCAGCTCAACTGGAGCTAAGACCTAAGGGAGGACTAACTACGTTGGTAAAACACCCAACAATATACATGGTATATATGTCCTCACTTCAGGAGCTTACAAAGCTGTATCCATCAAGCACAAGACCCTAAGATAAATAATGGTTTTGCCTTTTATTATGCTATGATTGATATGGTGAATGTAACATAAATAGCATTAACTATTTTTGTATTGCTATCATGTTCTTCTGAAGAAGGCTGCAATCCTCTCTTATAGTCCTCTGTTTTTCAAGCCTGTAGAAGTTGTTTAACAATTCTGATATTAAGAGTTAAAATATATGGAAATTATCCCTCTTCACGCAGTAAACTTAAATTTCCCTGATATTGAAAATAAGTCACTTGTTAATTTCATCCAAGTACCAGGACAGTGTGTCAACAATGCCTTAATTTAATTTAAGACTCATTTGGTCTGTCTTACATGCAGGGAAAACTACGCCATAAACATATGGGACTCGGACTGTAATAAAGTGATAAAGACAATCTGATATAAATTTTATAAGTCATTTACGTGACAACCTTCAGAAAAGGTTCCATTCCTGGTGTTATTATCAGTCCGCTGAATAGGTTTGGCATTTAAGCGTTAAGGGATATTGGACTTAACCTCCCCTCTGAAGTTTGGCATTCATCTCTTTCCTTGTGCTCAAAAGATATTTTTACTAATGCCAGTTAAAGGTTGTAACGACACATTAATAATAATTTAGTTTGATGACTAGTTTAACTAGGTTCCTCTACAGCCAGGGATTATTGTCCAACAAAAATCTGTGACTTTGACTGTGAAAAATGGATGAAAGATAATCTGAGACAAGCTCTATCAAGTACCTATATGTCTACACTGAGAAAATGTTATCTTGTCGGCACTGTTCTTAGACTATGCTTTTTGGAAAAAGGAAAAGAGGAGCTGTAGTTCTATCTGTACATCTATATTGGGTCCAATTTATTATATTCTAACTGCTATTACATTGGTCATGATGTGCTTTGCTTTGCTAATGTAACATATGGTCCTCAGTTGTGCCTAGGTTAAAAGTGCTTTATTTTTATTTTTTTATTGAGGCTTAAAATAAGGCATACAGACTTTTGAAAACCACAGTAAGTAATAGTTACAATACAATGTCCAACTATAGTATACAGCAGTGTTTTTCAACCAGTGTGCCGTGGCACACTAGTGTGCCGTGAGAGATGCTCAGGTGTGCCACGGCAGACTGACAACAGTGTGACATATTTTTTAAACTTTGCTTGTTTTTTACTCCCAGTGCAGGGGTAGTTTGTAGGAGGCATGGCATAACAGCACAATACATACAGTATGTGTGTGTTTGTGTGTATGTGTATATATATATGCTGTATGAGGCTACAATGTATGATTTTTTTTAAATTTTGGGATGGTGGTGTGCCACAGGATTTTTTAATGTAAAAAAGTGTGCCACGGGAAAAAAAAGGTTAAAAATCACTGGTATACAGTATATATAGTATGCCATACAATCTTTGAGCCTTACCATGAACACAGGGGGCCACTTTTGGACCTCATAGAAAACAAAAAGAAGGCAGAAGGCTCCTTGGGATATAGAAGACCACTCATGGGTCTCACCTTATAAACCTAAGTTTTATAGTAGAATGCTAGAATAAATATGGTAAATATGGTAATTCAAAAAGGATAATAGTAAGAACCATATGTTATTTTGATATTAGCAGCAAGCTACTTAAATAGGTAATAGATAAAATAAGATGGATATTTTAACATGTGAAATATGGCTAAAGCCTATGGGGAGCTTATGGCATGGGTTCAAATTAATACAGCCTAAGCTAGGTCTTAAGGGGGGGGGTGCAGCTAGCAATGATATTGTTAGAGATAACTTAAAAGTTTTCCTACAGGGATTGAGAGAATCTGAGAGAGGCAATTGCCCCAGAGTGGACCACCTCCAACTGTGGAAGTGCAAGAGAATAAATGCAATACATATATCCCAGGCCCAATCTGTATGCTCAAGATCTAAACAAGTAAACCATGCCATCTCGGCCGCAGATGGCACAGATTTAAAAAAAAAAAGGAAAAAGTGATAGGGATTTGAGGGAGGGGCTTGCAAAGATATTCTAAACGCACAACATGCTCTTTAAACACACTGAAATAGTAAGGTATGTGTCGACTTAAGAGTATAACTCCATACAGTGTGGAACAAATTACATTTAAAAATAACATCTATTGGTTTGCACCAGTAACTATGGTATATAAAGAAACGCAACATTATAGGTACACAACACGGTCTAAATGCACAAAGAGATAATAATATATGCGTTAACCTAGAAGCGTAACTCAACACAGTGTTAAACTGCAATAAAAGAAAAACAGTAACTTATACTGTCACCAGGTGCTACGGCAAATATAGAAATGTAACAATATTTCATAGAGTCCCCTGGTTAAGGTCTGTTGTATCGTTCTTAGGTAGGTATAGATCAGAGACCTCACAGACATTAGCAAAAAGAGAAGAGTGTCACATGGAATAGACTCTCAAAAGGACTCGCTATAGCAGTTTATCCCACTCCAGTTCTAATGGAATTTCGCTTACATTGTTGTGGGGTAAAGGTGGAAAAAGTGGCTTCTCATGGAGATCGTGAATTTTGATAATAGTGGCAACACAGTCCTTTTTGGAGTAGGATGTTGCGGGGATATTGTGGCCTTTCTGCTGTCCATTGGCCACTAACAAGAGACGGGGCACTCTGCCAGAGTTCAGGTACGATAGAAAGTCTGAAGGTAGGGTTTGCGATCAATGGTATGGGGTCCTGCTCCTAAAGGTCAAAGGCAGGGTGGTATCCGTCTTGGACCCAGCTGTAGTGGAATTAGGGCTGATTGCACATGGCTTTTTATGTAGCCTTAGGGGTTCTGTCGTTTTTTCTTCATCGCCAGCTGTAATCTCCGGAGGCACAGCCCCCACTCCTGGGGCCTCGCTATCTGTGGCCAAGCTTCCCTCAGTGCGTATAGTATAGGGAGGCAGCTGGAGTGATCCCATAATGGGAACATCGCTAGGATGCGCGGGTGAGGAAACAAGTTCAGCCTCCAGTCTAATGGAGTCGAAGGCGGCTTGCAAGGTCTCTCCAAGTGTGGTATGGTGGGAAGCCAACAGCTCCTGGATCTCTATTAGGATTCGATCATCCATCCCCACAGGCTAGCAAGATATTTAGAAGCAGCTTGCGTTTTGGTCAAATACTTAGAGTTATAGCACATCAAGTGCTGAGTAACAACAGGGCCAAAGGCGCCCTGCCGGGGGGGTGTAGTGTAGGCCAAGTTCTTGTAACGGCTCCAGGCGCAAATGCCAGCAGCAATTCTTGCAAAACTAAGCACAATAGATGCAGAATTCAAAGTGCACAACAGCTTCAATAAAATATTAAATGAATCAATGTGCTAACATGTGGATTTCTGTATTTTCTTAAAAGAAGCTGTTGCAGCATGCAGCTATGCGATCAATCATGGCCGCTGCCCGTAAGTTGCTTTATTTAATTTTTGTCGTTGTAAGGTATCATATTTTTCTATTCTGTCAAGAAGCAAAGACCCATATAAAGAGGGCACTGATGTGATCTTATAAAAGTATTTCAATGCTAAAGAAAAACATTCCCTTATGTGTAGCGCACTGTGCCCGCATCACTTAGCTCCATACCGGAGTAATTTCCTTCCCAGTGCTGAGTATCGTTAGGAAGCACCTTACATCAGTCAGTAAAGTCAATAAAAACACAAATGACTTACTGCTTGTCATGTTCCTTTCCTCTGCTGATGGGTTTTAATCCAGTCCTCTTTTCTATTGGTATGAAGTGATGTGTTTTCTTACTGTTTAGACTTGCCAGACTGTTGTGGCATCTCCACGCTATAGCAAGGCTTCACCCACTTTCCTATTTAGAAAAAAACATCCACCTGCAAACCGCTATGTAGGGTCCCAATGCTGGTAATAACATAAAAAATCAAGTACGAGGCAGTGGATGTAAAAGTTTAAAAAGTAACTATTAATTCACATCATAAAATTCCATAACAGGTTTTAAAGGCCAGTGCAGCATCGTTCTTACGCATTTCAGCGTGTGCCTTCCTCATAGACTCATATAACTGTAAGCCAAATGTCATGTATATGTCCCCATACTTACACATATATACCTACACACATACAAATTTACACACACATATATATATATATATATATATATATATATATATATATATATATATATATATATATATATATACACACGTTAAAACCGTTCCCAGTCAAACACCATGTCAGATACCATATCCCTTTAAAACACTTTTTATACATTTATTTAAATAATAAACACATCTTTATTATGTATTTATGTATTACGTGTATATATATATATATATATATATATATATATATATATATATATATATATATATATATATTTTCAGACAATAGGCCCTCTCACCTAGCAGGTTTTCATCAGCAACCAGGGTGCAAAAAAGATTATATATAATATGAAAGAAAATTGCACTCACTGGGTTTAACTCAAACAAATAGTTTTACTATAGTGACGTTTCAAGGTAGTGACCCCTTGGTCTGAGGAACGGGTGAATACCCTGAAACATTTTGTTTGAGTTAAACCCAGTGAGTGCAATTTTCTTTCATATTATATATATATATATATATATATATATATATATATATGCCACTTGCCACCAGTTTGGCCATATTTCAGAGCTGCAACATCACTGGAGTGCCCAAAAGCACAAGGTGTGCAATACTCAGAGACATGGCCAAGGTAAGAAAAGCTGAAAGACGACCACCACTGAACAAGACACACAAGCTGAAACGTCAAGACTGGGCCAAGAAATATCTCAAGACTGATTTTTCTAAGGTTTTATGGACTGATGAAATGAGAGTGAGTCTTGATGGGCCCGTGGCTGGATTGGTAAAGGGCAGAGAGCTCCAGTCCGACTCAGACGCCAGCAAGGTGGAGGTGGAGTACTGGTTTGGGCTGGTATCATCAAAGATGAGCTTGTGGGGCCTTTTCGGGTTGAGGATGGAGTCAAGCTCAACTCCCAGTCCTACTGCCAGTTTCTGGAAGACACCTTCTTCAAGCAGTGGTACAGGAAGAAGTCTGCATCCTTCAAGAAAAACATGATTTTCATGCAGGACAATGCTCCATCACACGCGTCCAAGTACTCCACAGCGTGGCTGGCAAGAAAGGGTATAAAAGAAGAAAATCTAATGACATGGCCTCCTTGTTCACCTGATCTGAACCCCATTGAGAACCTGTGGTCCATCATCAAATGTGAGATTTACAACGAGGGAAAACAGTACACCTCTCTGAACAGTGTCTGGGAGGCTGTGGTTGCTGCTGCACGCAATGTTGATGGTGAACAGATCAAAACACTGACAGAATCCATGGATGGCAGGCTTTTGAGTGTCCTTGCAAAGAAAGGTGGCTATATTGGTCACTGATTTGTTTTTGTTTTGTTTTTGAATGTCAGAAATGTATATTTGTGAATGTTGAGATGTTATATTGGTTTCACTGGTAAAAATAAATAATTGAAATGGGTATATATTTGTTTTTTGTTAAGTTGCCTAATAATTATGCACAGTAATAGTCACCTGCACACACAGATATCCCCCTAAAATAGCTATAACTAAAAACAATCTAAAAACTACTTCCAAAACTATTCAGCTTTGATATTAATGAGTTTTTTGGGTTCATTGAGAACATGGCTGTTGTTCAATAATAAAATTAATCCTCAAAAATACAACTTGCCTAATAATTCTGCACTCCCTGTATATATATACTGTATATATATATCCTATTATATAAAAGGCCAAGTGTGTTTGTCCGAAGCTGTCATGCACAGTAGAGACAGCACAAGGACAAACACACCTGGCCTTACCTGACAACCCATGCTGTTTGCGGCGAAAGCGGGCGTGACCGGGTGGGACCATGGGCGCGGCCTGGCGTGACCATGGGCGTGACAGGGCGTGACCGGGCATGGTTGGGGGCGGGACCATGCATGGTGGGGGCATGGCCGGGCGCGGTCGGCGTGGCAGAGAGGGGAAGAAAATAGAAACTTAGAAAAGGGGGAGAGACAAAAAGAGATAGGAAAGAGCTAAAGAGAGGGTGAAGACCAGAAGAGGGTAAAGTGCAGAAGAGAGGGGGGAGAGAGAGCAAAAGAGAGGGGAGAGAGATAAAGCAAAAGAGAGGGGGGGAGTGAGAAAGCAAAAGAGGGGGGGGGGAGAGAGCAAAAGAGAGGGATGGAGAGAGAGAGCAAAAAAAAGGAGAGAGAGACAGAGCAAAAGAGAGGGGGGAGAGAGAGCGCAAAAGAGGGGGGGAGATAGAGCGCAAAAGAAAGGGGGGAGAAATAGAGGGCAAAAGAGAGGGGGAGAGAGAGAGCGCAAAAGAGAGGGGGAGCGAGCGCAAAATAAAGGGGGGGAGAGAGAGCGCAAAAGGGAGGGGGGAGAGAGAGCGCAAAAGAGGGGGGAGAGAGAGAGCGCAAAAGAGAGGAGGAAAAAGAGAGCGCAAAAGAGAGGGGGAGAGAGAACAAAAGAGAGGGGGAGAGAGCGTAAAATAAAGGGGGGGAGAAAGAGAGCACAGAAGAGAGAGAGGGAGAGAGAGCGCAAAAGAGAGAGGGAGAGAGAGCGCAAAAGAGAGGGGGAGAGAGAGCGCGCAAAAGAGGGGGAGAGAGAGAGAGAGTGCAAAAGAGACGGGAAGAGAGAGAGCGCAAAAGAGAGTGGGAGAGAGAGAGTGCAAGAGAGAGGGGGAGAGAGCGTGTGCAAAAGAGGGGGGAGAGAGAGCGCAAAAGAGAGGGGGAGAGAGAGCGCAAAATAAAGGGGGTTAGAGAGAGAGCGCAAAAGAGAGGGGGGGAGAGAGAGCACAAAAGAGGGGGGGGAGAGAGAGAGAGAGCGCAAAAGAGAGGGGGAGAGAGAGAGCGCAAAAGAGAGGGGGAGAAAGAGAGCGCAAAAGAGGGGGAGAGAGAGAGCACAAAAGAGAGGGGGAGAGAGAGCGCAAAAGAGAGGGGGAGAGAGAGAGCGCCAAAGAGAGGGGGAGAGAGAGAGCGCAAAAGAGAGGGGGAGAGAGAGCGCGCAAAAGAGGGGGAGAGAGAGTGCAAAGAGAGTGGGTGAGAGAGAGCGCAAAAGAGAGGGGGAGAGAGCGCGTGCAAAAGAGGGGGGGAGAGAGCGCAAAAGAGAGAGAGAACGCAAAAGAGAGGGGGGAGAGAGAGAGTGTAATAGAAGGGGGGAGAGAGAGTGCAAAAGAGAGGGGGAGAGAGCAAAATAGAGGGGGAGAGAAAGCAAAAGAGAGGGGGGAGAGGGAGCAAAATAGAGGGGGGAGAGAGCAGAAGGGAGGTGGAGCGAGAGAGAGCGCAAAAGAGAGGGGGAGAGAGACTGCAAAAGAGAGGGGGAGAGAGTGCAAAAGAGAGGGGGAAAGAAAGCAAAAGAGAGGGGGGAGAGATAGAGCAAAAGAGGGGGGAGAGAGAGCGCAAAAGAGAGGGGGAGAGAGCGCAAAATAAAGGGGGTTAGAGAGAGAGCGCAAAAGAGAGGGGGGGAGAGAGAGCGCAAAAGAGGGGGGGAGAGAGAGAGAGCGCAAAAGAGAGGGGGAGAGAGAGAGCGCAAAAGAGAGGGGGAGAAAGAGAGCGCAAAAGAGGGGGAGAGAGAGAGCACAAAAGAGAGGGGGAGAGAGAGCGCAAAAGAGAGGGGGAGAGAGAGAGCGCCAAAGAGAGGGGGAGAGAGAGAGCGCAAAAGAGAGGGGGAGAGAGAGCGCGCAAAAGAGGGGGTGAGAGAGTGCAAAGAGAGTGGGTGAGAGAGAGCGCAAAAGAGAGGGGGAGAGAGCGCGTGCAAAAGAGGGGGGGAGAGAGCGCAAAAGAGAGAGAGAATGCAAAAGAGAGGGGGGAGAGAGAGAGTGTAATAGAAGGGGGGAGAGAGAGTGCAAAAGAGAGGGGAGAGAGCAAAATAGAGGGGGAGAGAAAGCAAAAGAGAGGGGGGAGAGGGAGCAAAATAGAGGGGGGAGAGAGCAGAAGGGAGGTGGAGCGAGAGAGAGCGCAAAAGAGAGGGGGAGAGAGACTGCAAAAGAGAGGGGGAGAGAGTGCAAAAGAGAGGGGGAGAGAGAGCAAAAGAGAGGGGGGAGAGATAGAGCAAAAGAGAGAGGGGAAGAGAGAGAGCAAAAGAGAGGGGGAAGAGAGAGAGCAAAAGAGAGGGGGAGAGAGAGAGCAAAAGAGAGTTGGAGCGAGAGAGAGCGCAAAAGAAAGGGGGAGAGAGCGCAAAAGAGAGGGGGAGAGAGCACAAAAGAGAGGGGGAGAGAGTACAAAAGAGAGGGGAAGAGAGAGAGCAAGAGGTGGGACCGCTGTACTGCAAAAAATGGCCAGTGTGAACGGGCTTTAGACCTAGTATATATATAAACAAGTGAAATACTTTATTTTAATATGTTTTACATGTTTTATTGTAGCCCTAACACTTTACTTCATGTTTCCAGCCTCACAATTTTTTTTAGCACTGTTATGTTTTGCGCTCAATTGCAAGAAATAACTCACAACTTGTAACTTGAGCGTTATCCATTAAAAGTATAGGGCACACTAAAAAGATGTTGACAATGGTAAACAGTCTCTGGTAATTATTTTTAACCATTCACTCATAATACCAAATTGTGTGCTATTATGAGTGTGGGGTCACTTGTAATTTAGGCCTGCAAGTGTCAATATAGTCATTGAGCAAACATGCTCAGTATGCCCATCATGTCTATATATACAAATAGAATTCAGATGGTTTAGCAGTGATCAGGATGAATTATGTCTGCAATAGATGTTGAGGTGCTGAACTCACATGTCCTTATGATCCCCTTGGCTGTACAAGATAGTATGTACTTAATACATATACATAAAAGAATGATTCTTGGAATACTTGTAAAGATGTCCAAAAGGCAATTTCAGGGCTATATCAAGTGTCTTTAGGTGTTGACTTTAAATGGTCTTGAAAACCTGTTGAAAACTATCGGGAAAATGGATTGTGATCACTTTTTGGCTACATGTTACAAAAAGGACTATTCTCAGTGCCCTTTACAGGCTAAAAAACACCAAAAACACATCAGGCGATAGACTGTGCTCGACCTCCAAGTACCTGAAAAACATAATTTAATACAGACTGCAAACCGGAGATAACTGCTGAATGGTGGCTGTACATACATACTGTATATGCCTCTTGTTATTAACTCTCCTGAGGTGTTCAGCTAGCTCCCAGTAGTGCATCACTGCTCCTTAAAAGATACCAAGAGAATGGAGCCAATTTGAAACTAGAAGTAAATTGGAAAGTTGTTCAAAATGACATGTTCTATCTAAATCCTGGAAAAAACATTTTAGGCTTCTTGTTCTTTTAAACCCAGTTTCCCACCCCAGCCAATGCATGTACTAAAACTCTTTAACTGTGGCTTCAGATTTTGATTCAAAATCTTTAATATACTGTACATTGTAAGACTATAACTTTCAATGTTCCATGAATTAAAAGTTTAAACATAGTTTTGCAAAAAATAAAAAAAATCCCATTTAAAAAAAATGTATACCTACTAATAATCATCAAGATTACAAGTTGTGTGCTAAACCCGGTGCGTAAATAACGCTAAAAATGTAGTGCTACCGCACTTTCCATAGCGCTGCCGTTACAAGTTACACAAAAACCTTATTTTGCTGTGCGGTATGGTGCGTTAGGCTTTATACCGCACAAACGCCAAGGCCTGACCTCATCAAGGCCTGACCAATAGGATGAGAGCTAATTAAATCATATTAGCTGTTCAAATCAGCCTATAGGATTTAAGCAGCTCTTATCCTATTGGCTGATTTAAATATTTCAGCCAATATGATACCCCAAATATAAAACAGGTACCTTGCATTCAAGTTTCAGTGTGCGGCGGAGATCGCATGTAGAGGAGGCTCCATGCTGGATGTCATCGTCACCACCAGTCCTGTTCAGCTCTGCGTCGCCACAGCTCCGCGCCACCCGGATGAAGATAGAAGATGCCCCTGGATGAAGACTTGTTGCCGCCTAGATGAAGATGTATGTCCAGACTTCAGGAACTGTGAGTACATTTGTTGGGGTTAGTGTTAGGTTTTTTTAGGGGTGTTTTTTTTTTTTAGATTAGGGATTTTTTATTTTAATGGGCACTAAGGACTAAACTCATTTTTTTAGGTAAAAGAGCTGATTGCTTCAGGGCAATAGTTTATTGTTAGATTAGGGGGTGCTTTTATTTTGGTGTGGCTTTTTTGTTTTTATAGGGGTATTAGATAAGGTTTAATTTTTATTATTTTGGATAATTTCATTTGTTATTTTTTGTAATCTTAGATTTTTTTTATTTTTTGTAATTGTAGTTTTTTTTTTTGTAATGTTAGGTTTTTTTTATATTTTTTCGTAGTGTTAGGATTTTTTAATTTTGTAACTTAGTTTTTTTATTTTTCATATATATATATATATATATATATATATATATATATATATATATATATATATATATATATATATATTTTTTTTTTAAATAGTTATGTTAGGTTTATTTATAGTTTAAGCTTATTTTTTTTTTATTTCACTGGTAAGTTTTTATTTATTTTAAGATAGTTATATTGTAACTTTAATTTAAAGTTAGGGAGTGTTAGGATTAATAGTTTAATTTAGTGTGTCGCAATGTGGGGCGCCGGCGGTTTAGGGGTTTATAGGTTTAATTTAGTAGTTGCAATGTGGGGGGGTGCCGGTTTAGGGGTTAATAGGTTTAGTTTAGTAGTTGTGATGTGGGGGGGGCAGCGGTTTAGGGGTTAATAGGTTTAGTAGTTACGGTGTGGGGGGCGGCGGTTAGGGGTTAAAAAGTTTATTTAGTGTTAGCGATGTGGGGGGTCGGTGGTTTAGGGGTTAATAGGTAGTTTATGGGTGTTAGTGTACTTTGTAACATTTTTGTTATGATTTTTGTGAAACATTTTTGTTTCACAAAATCCATAACTACTGGACTTTGATCGCGGATTGGATCACAGCGGTATAAGCTATAACGCTAGCATTATAGCTGGACCGCACAACCTGTAATACGGGTGAGCTGAATATTCCACACTCAAAAGACATTTTTTGAGTGCGGAATGGAAAGTTGCGGTACAGGCTAAACAGAAAGTGGTATAGCCGTATCGCTGCAACTTGTAATACTGGAGACCTGCCATTTTGCGCGCAAAGGCCAATATTTCAGCGGTATAACTGGTAATCTTGCTGAATGTGTTTAACCTGTTTGCTGATTGATAACGACTATTTTACAAAACAAGTAAAAAAACATTTAGACCAGAGCCCTACAAACTATGGCCCAAAGGCCCTATCTGGTCCATCAAAGAAATCAGTAATTTGCTGCTGAAATATCAGCTGCATACTACTCATTAGGTAAATAAGCAAGTGTATTTAAAAAAAAAGGTTGTAAATTTGACAAGTATAAACAGGTAAATTAAATTCAATAATAGTAAATCAAATGTAATAATTCTTTTTTGAGGAGATATTTTTAGTATAAATGTGAGTATAATGTACAAAAAAATTGAGCTCCCCTGATTTAGACAATTCAATTTTATGCAACATACTGCTATGCATATTAAACTGCAGCACAGTCTAATTTTTTTTTTTTTTTTTTGGTACTTTACATTAACGGACTGCCACTCTGTTGGTGAATACAGAATGCCAATGGTGCTATAGAGTTAAATGGAAAAGTACCTATTTGTGAAGAAATTCACCCATCTCTGCTATCTTTTTTTGCCTGGGGGGTTCACTTGGGGTAGATGCCAGAGGATCAGCTGAGCACCCCACAAGTGTAAGAGCAGTTACACTACTGAAAATAATGGTACTTTTACATTAACGGACCAAAACTCTATAGCGCCATCTGCTGGCATTCGATATTCAGTAGGAGTGGCGGTCCATTAATGGAAAAGTAACATTTTTTCCCTTTTTTATATGAATGTCATGCATTTTGGTGCAGTTTCAGCCATCCAGATGTAGCAGAGACTAAAAACTGATAGGAAAAGAAATGCAAGTGTCATTTAAAACAACCTACACAGGTAGCTCCATAGCTAGTGAAATATATATATATTTTTTTTACATGATGTTTTTCATCATTGACATAATGCAAAATATCTTCTCACTCTTTAGTATGAATGTTCAAAGCCTATATACATTAATTGTTTTATCTTGCCACAGTCTCTAAATCTTTGAATCACACTGATACTACTACATATATTCAATATTCATTCAATATATTTTCAAGCTTTCCCAGCAAACACATTTGAAACAAATTGTCAGCAATTACCAATTTTTTATTTAACTATTTAATAAACATTTAAATCAAATATTTAAAGGGACAGTCTACTCCAGAATTTGTATTGTTTAAAAAGATAGATAAGACCTTTTTTACCCATTCCCCAGTTTTGCATAACCAACAGTTATATTAATATACTGTTTACCTAAATGATTACCTTGTATCAAAGCCTCTGCAGACTGCCCCCTTATCTCAGTTATTTTGACAGACTTGCATTTTAGCCAATCAGTGCTTACTCCTCGGTAATTCCACAGGAGACATGAACTAGCTGTAAAAAAAAACTGTCAAAATGCACTAAGATAAGAGGCTGCCTTCAAGAGATTAAAAATTTAGCATATCGGGGGCGGAGCCAGCCATGGTACTGACTGGACGCAGGGGACCTGAGCTCCTCCGTATATTGCAGTAGATAGTAGTAAAACTCAACCTAATTATTTTATTTATTAACCTCTATCTACTCTGATTATGCTAACTGCTGCACTCTGAATATTTGGACACCGGTCTGCCTGTTGAGGATGATTAATGGAGTTGGCAGTGATCTGTTAACTGACACGAGATCACTGAGATGCATTGGACAGGCACAGACCTAGCTTGACAGTGACAACATGCTAGCCTGGTTCCCTACGGGTGACTGTCTTGGTGTCACCAGGATGGCAGTGAGATTCCGGATCATCTACACACTTGCGCTAAAGGCACGAAAAGCTGCCATCTTGCCTGCTCTTCTTAAGGCCTGCAGACGTTCTTCTGTGACGGTGGGATGTTTAGACTGTCTCAGATACTGACGGAGTGAGCGGCGGCTGGTGAGTGAATAAGAAGCTGACCCTGCTTAGTGTGATTTAATCTTGCAGAAGCTTAGCCAGAAGACCATTGTTATATCGCCCTGCATCACACTTAATAATAAATGCAGTGTTTAATTCCCTCGAAACTGAACACTCTTTTGCCGAGTCTGGGGGAGAAACCCCAGCAGATCTATTACATCGAGAGGAATCACCAAGGTGTGGGGGCTACTTTCTAAGCTAACATCTGGGATAGAAGACTTATACCACTTGCATTAAGCTCAACACTAAGGCAGAAGCCCTGTCACTGACACGTTGTCGCTGCAGTTACACTACTTAATAACATCAAGTGTATTGGTGCTCACATCTGAGTAATATAGCCATCTACTACAACTTTTGAACTTTTGCTACACTCTCTCTTCCTTCCCTTTCCTGCAGGTCCATCTTGCCTGTGGGTCATACACCAGTACCTTTTTCCCTCAATCGTCCGAAAAGGACACCACCCCAAGGGAAAGAGTGGATACAATAATAAAAAGTTAACCTACTGTCACCTGTATTTTACCCCTGCGTCCGGGCTCTTGGCTGGCCCATATATCAATTTCAAAGCATACAGCACACTTAGCTATATCTGGCTGAAGAACCCCATATGCTAAGGGAGGTTGAAGGGGACCCCACACTGCTGTAATCCTGGTTATGTCTCACTAAAGCACATTTCACTCTTCTCATGGGTTCTCATCTACATCTCCTTCTAACTAAGCAGATACATGAGGACATTTTAACCTATACTTCTTAGTATGATATTTGCTTTATCTGTGATTTGAAGATGTCTCATTCACAGAGAAAAAAAAAACAAGAAACCTAACACTGGAGTTAAGTGGACAGTAGCAGACCACTTTGGTTCGTCAAGTGATCCTGTTCAAGTTCATTCAGTATTAATGACAGAATCCAAATCTTCACCTCCATCTAGTCCCGAATCATCAAACTTATCTATGGCAGCCTTACAACATATACAAAATGGGGACCATTCTCAGGCGTCTCCGTCATTTATTCTGCAATCTCTGAAAACATTGCTGGATGACCATCATGCCTCATTTGCAGAGAAGTTGACCTCCACTATTGCTGATTTAAAAAAAGATTTGCATTCTACGACTGAGAGGCTTGACACAGTTGAGCGAAAACAAGAAGATCTTACAGTTGAGCGGTACACTCTATAACCACAAGATTCGTACCGCCATCTGAAGTCAGTACAAATGATATAGAAACTGTTGCGCTACCCTTTTTTTAAAAAAAAAATCATTGAATCTTTTAGCTATATGAATGGTTTCACTATAGCAATGATACTGTATCGTCAAAGATAAATAGATACATAAATCAATGTATCGTGGACTCTCAGAAAGAATCGGTTTATGTATCCAAAAAAACCCTGAGAGCATTGTCCACAGTCTTGTATACAAATGTATACTGCAAGGAGTTGTAATCCAAAGAAAACAAAAGAAGAAAAAACACAGACCTTATATAGGGTGACCAATTAAAAGTCTGGGGCGCGATCCGATATACGGCGTAGTTTTCGGTGCAAGCGAGGGAACCCGCGCCACCCGTAGTTTAACCTCGCACATCGGGGTATCCAATATACCCCGCCGGCAGTTGCTAAAGTGCTGTAAGTCGGACAAACTAGCGATGTCCAGAAATAAGCGTAAGTACAAATTTCTGGAGTCGCCAGTGACTTAAGGCACTTTAGAAACTGCCTGCGCCTATAAAAAAACTAACTAAATATGAAATCTCCCGTAACTGTCTAACACGCCTCCTAAACATCATCTGACACGTATACCCCTATATCCGCAATCCCCTTCTCTCACTCCTAATAATAAATTTATTAACCCCTAAACCGCCACTCCTGGACCCTGCTGCCACCTACATTAAATGTATTACCCCCTAATCTGGCCCCCCTACACCGCCGCCACCTATATTAAATATATTACCCCTAATCTGATCCCCCTACACCGCCGCCACCTATATTAAATATATTAACCCCTAATCTGATCCCCCTACACTGCCGCCACCTATATTAAATATATTACCCCCTAATCTGATCCCCCTACACCGCCGCCACCTATATTTAAATATATTAACCCCTAAACCTAAGTCTAACCCTAACACCCCCTAACTTAATTATTATTTAAATAAATCTAAATAATATTAATATTATTAACTAAATTATTCTTATTTAAAACTAAATACTTACCTGTAAAATAAACCCTAATAATTACATTGTAGCTATTTTAGGGTTTATATTTATTTTACAGGTAACTTTGTATTTATTTTAACTAGGTACAATAGCTATTAAATAGTTAATAACTATTTAATAGCTACCTAGTTAAAATAATTACAAAATTACCTGTAAAATAAATCCTAACCTAAGTTACAAATACACCTAACACTACACTATCATTAAATTAATTAAATAAACTACAATTATCTAAACTAAAATACAATTAAATAAACTAAACTATATTACAAAAAAACAAACACTAAATTACAAAAGATAAAAAAATATTACAAGAATTTTAAGCTAATTACACCTAATCTAAGCCCCCTAATAAAATAAAAAAGTCCCCTAAAATAATAAAATTTCCCTACCCTAAACTAAATTACAAAAGTAATCAGCTCTATTACCAGCCCTTAAAAGGGCCTTTTGCGGGGCATTGCCCCAAAGTAATCAGCTCTTTTACCTGTAAAAAAAGAACAATCCCCCCCCCATTAAAACCCACACACCCCTACTCTAAAACCCACCCGATCCCCCCTTAAAAAAACCTAAGTCTAACCCCCAAGTGGTCTTTACCTGTCCTGAAGACCGGCGGAGAAGTTCCTGTTCCAGGCGGTGAAGTCTTCTTCCAAGCGGCAACCTCTTCTTCTTCCAGGAACCAGTCTGCGTGGAGCGGAGGAGTTGAAGACCGATGACCGCGGAGCTGAAGACCGTCGACTCTGGAACTGAAGATCGGCGACGCTGGAACTGAAGACCGCGGAACCATGGAGCGTGGAGGATCCTCTTCATACGATCTCCGCCGTACACTGAATAGGAATTCAAGGTACGCAATTAAAAATGGCGTCCCTTAAATTCCTATTGGCTGATTTGAGCCTTTAAAATCAGCCAATAGGAATTCAAGGGACGTCATTTTTAATCGCGTACCTTGAATTCCTATTCAGTGTACGGCGGAGATCATATGAAGAGGATCCTCCACGCTCCATGGTTCCGCGGTCTTTAGTTCCAGCGTCGCCGATCTTCAGTTCCAGCGTGGCCGGTCTTCAGTTCCAGAGTCGACGGTCTTCAGCTCCCCGGTCATCGGTCTTCAACTCCTCCGCTCCGCGCCGGCTGGTTCCTGGAAGAAGAAGAGGTCGCCGCTTGGAAGAAGACTTCACCGCCTGGAACAGGACCTTCCCCGCCGGTCTTCAGGACAGGTAAGGACCACTTGGGGGTTAAACTTAGGTTTTTTTAAGGGGGGATCGGGTGGGTTTTAGAGTAGGGGTGTGTGGGTGGTGGGTTGTAATGGGGGGGGGGATTGTTCTTTTTTTTACAGGTAAAAGAGCTGATTACTTTAGGGCAATGCCCCACAAAAGGCCCTTTTAAGGGCTGGTAATAGAGCTGATTACTTTTGTAATTTAGTTTAGGGTAGGGAAATTTTATTATTTTGGGAGGCTTTTTTATTTTATTAGGGGGCTTAGATTAGGTGTAATTAGCTTAAAATTCTTGTAATATTTTTTTTATTTTTTGTAATTTAGTGTTTGTTTTTTTGGAATATTGTTTAGTTTATTTTGTTGTATTTTAGTTTAGATAATTGTAGTTTATCTAATAAATTTATTGATAGTGTAGTGTTAGGTGTATTTGTAACTTAGGTTAGGATTTATTTTACAGGTAATTTTGTAATTATTTTAACTAGGTAGCTATTAAATAGTTATTAACTATTTAATAGCTATTGTACCTAGTTAAAATAAATACAAAGTTACCTGTAAAATAAATATAAACCCTAAAAAAGCTACAATGTAATTATTAATTATATTGTAGCTATCTTAGGGTTTATTTTATAGGGTTTAGTTTTAAATAGGAATAATTTAGTTAATAATATTAATATTATTTAGATTTATTTAAATAATAATTAAGTTAGGGGGTGTTAGGGTTAGACTTAGGTTTAGGGGTTAATATATTTAATATAGGTGGCGGCATTGTAGGGGGATCAAATTAGGGGGTAATATATTTAATATAGGTGGCGGCGGTGTAGGGGGATCAGATTAGGGGGTAATATATTTAATATAGGTGGCGGCGGTGTAGGGGGGTCAGATTAGGGGGTAATACATCTGATGTAGGTGGTGGTTGGGTCCGCGAGCAGCGGTTTAGGGGTTAAGCACTTTATTAGGTATTGGGGTGCGGGATTGCGGTTGACAGGTAGATAGACATTGCGCATGCGTTAGGTGTTAGGTTTTATTTTGCAGGCAGTTTAGGGAGTTACGGTGCTCCAATACTCAGCGTAAGGCTTGCTACGCTTGCATTTTGTGGCGAGGTGAAAATGGAGTAAGATTTCTCTATTTTCGCCACGTAAGTCCTTACGCTGTATATTGGATACCAAACTGCGCGTGTTGTGTATGTCAGTCTATGGGGCAAAAAACTACGGGCGAAGGCAGAAATATACGAACGTAACTTCTATGTTACGCCGTATATAGGATACCAAACCAGCACAAAATTTGGCGTTGCCGGCTTTTGTGGGCGACACTGCATATCGCATCGGGCCCCAGAAGCACAAGTGAGGGTCCACTTATACAATGACTTCTTAGTCCTCACTGTAGAATCCTCAAAGTTCCCAGTGTAGTTTTTCCTTAAGGGCTAAAGCTTTGTGTTGTGGGAGGTTTCCTGTGGTACGTCTCCCAAAAATACTGGCACTGTAGTCTGGCTGGCGTTGCTGCTATGACACGTTTTCATCGCAGCAACGCCAGCCAGACTGTAAGAAGTGAACTAGCCCTGAAAGAGATCCATACACCAGATCGGTGATCAAGTAAGGATTACAGCAGGACCTTTTAAGTTCGATAAAGACATGGTCCGGCAGAGGAATTGTACACGGTTACACTACTAATACTTGCAACTGCTTATTTTATATCTTGTACGTGCATTTTAATATTGCGCTACTTTATTTGTCCGTTGTGGGGTCTTATGTTTTTTCTCTTCTATCTGAAGTCAGTAGTTATGAGTTTTTTGTTACAAAGCTGTACCATAAAACTCATAGCTAAAGTGTTACAAAGTACACTAACACCCATAAAATACCTATTAACCCCAAAACCGAGGCCCTCCCGCATCGCAAACACTATAATAAAGTTATTAACTCCTAATCTGCTGCTCCGGACATCGCCTCCACTATTAAAATGTATTAACCCCTATTCCGCCGCTCCCCGACATCGTCGCCACTATAATAAACCTATTAACTACTAAACCGCCGCCCTCCCGCATTGCAAACACTATTTAAATATAATTAACCCCTAATCTGCGGTCTGCCCACACCGCCGCTATAATAAACTTATTAACCCCTAAACCGCAAGCCCCCACAACAAAATATACTTAAATAAACTATTAACCTCTAATCCAAAAGCCTCCACAACAAAATATACTAAAATAAACTATTAACCCATAAACCTAATGCCCCCCTAACTTTATATTAAAATTACAATTTCCCTATCTTAAGTTAAATTAAAACTTACCTGCCAAATTAAATAAATTAATTTTAAACTAACAATTAAACTAAGATTATTATTAAACTACAATTAAACTAACTACCAATTAAATTAAACTAAACTACACATTTAAAAAATCCTAACACTACTCTACTAACTAACGGCCCGAAAAACTAACGCCGGCTTTTTTCTGGCCGCACCATAAAAATAACTCTGGTATTGAGAGTCCACATAAAGGCTGCGTTAGGCTCCAAAAAAGGAGCGCAGAGCATTTTTAACGCAGCTTCAACTCTCAATACCAGAGTTGCTTACGCAAGCGGCCAGCCTCAAAAACGTGCTCGTGCACGATTCCCCCATAGGAAACAATGGGGCTGTTTGAGCTGAAAAAAAAACTAACACCTGCAAAAAAGCCGCGTTCAGCTCTTAACGCAGCCCCATTGTTTGCTATGGGGAAACACTTCCTACGTCTGCACCTAACACTCTAACATGTACCCCGAGTCTAAACACCCCTAACCTTACACTTATTAACCCCTAATCTGCCGCCCCCGCTATCGCTGACACCTGCATTTTATTTTTAACCCCTAATCTGCCTCTCCGTAAACCGCCGCTACTTACATTATCCCTATGTACCTCTAATCTGCTGCCCCTAACACCGCCGACCCCTATATTATATTTATTAACCCCTAATCTGCCCCCTCAACGTCGCCTCCACCTGCCTACACTTATTAACCCCTAATCTGCTGAGCGGACCGCACCGCTATTATAATAAAGTTATTAACCCCTAATCCGCCTCACTAACCCTATAATAAATAGTATTAACCCCTAATCTGCCCTCCATAACATCGCCGACACCTAACTTCAATTATTAACCCCTAATCTGCCGACCGGAGCTCACCGCTATTCTAATAAATGGATTAACCCCTAAAGCTAAGTCTAACCCTAACACTAACACCCCCCTAAATTAAATATAATTTTAATCTAACAAAATTAATTAACTCTTATTAAATAAATTATTCCTATTTAAAGCTAAATACTTACCTGTAAAATAAACCCTAATATAGCTACAATATAAATGATAATAACATTGTAGCTATTTTAGGATTAATATTTATTTTACAGGCAACTTTGTAATTATTTTAACCAGGTACAATAGCTATTAAATAGTTAAGAACTATTTAATAGTTACCTAGTTAAAATAATTACAAAATTACCTGTAAAATAAATCCTAACCTGTTACAATTAAACCTAACACTATACTATCATTAAATTAATTAAATAAAATACCAACAATTACCTACAATTAAACCTAACACTACACTATCAATACATTAATTAAATACAATATCTACAAATAACTACAATGAAATAAACTAACTAAAATACAAAAAATAAAAAAGAACTAAGTTACAAAAAATAAAAAAATATCTACAAACATAAGAAAAATATTACAACAATTTTAAACTAATTACACCTACTCTAAGCCCCCTAATAAAACAACAAAGCCCCCCAAAATAAAAAATGCCCTACCCTATTCTAAATTACTAAAGTTAAAAGCTCTTTTACCTTACCAGCCCTGAACAGGGCCCTTTGTGGGGCATGCCCCAAGAAGTTCAGCTCTTTTGCCTGTAAAAAAAAACATACAATACCCCCCCCAACATTACAACCCACCACCCACATACCCCTAATCTAACCCAAACCCCCCTTAAATAAACCTAACACTAAGCCCCTGAAGATCATCCTACCTTGTCTTCACCTCACCAGGTATCACCGATCCGTCCTGGCTCCAAAATCTTCATCCAACCCAAGCGGGGGTTGGCGATCCATCATTCGGTGGCTGAAGAGGTCCAGAAGAGGCTCCAAAGTCTTCATCCTATCCGGGAAGAAGAGGCGATCCGGACCGGCAACCATCTTGATCCAAGCGGCATCTTCTATCTTCATCCGATGACGACCGGCTCCATCCTGAAGACCTCCACCGCGGACCCATCTTCTTCCGGCGACGTCCAACTGAAGAATGACGGTTCCTTTAAGGGACGTCATCCAAGATGGCGTCCCTCGAATTCCGATTGGCTGATAGGATTCTATCAGCCAATCGGAATTAAGGTAGGAATATTCTGATTGGCTGATGGAATCAGCCAATCAGAATCAAGTTCAATCCGATTGGCTGATCCAATCAGCCAATCAGATTGAGCTTGCATTCTATTGGCTGTTCCGATCATTCTTCAGTTGGACGTCGCCGGAAGAAGATGGGTCCGCGGTGGAGGTCTTCAGGATGGAGCCGGTCGTCATCGGATGAAGATAGAAGATGCCGCTTAGATCAAGATGGTTGCCGGTCCGGATCGCCTCTTCTTTCCGGATAGGATGAAGACTTTGGAGCCTCTTCTGGACCTCTTCAGCCACCGAATGATGGATCGCCAACCCCCGCTTGGGTTGGATGAAGATTTTGGAGCCAGGACGGATCGGTGATACCTGGTGAGGTGAAGACAAGGTAGGATGATCTTCAGGGGCTTAGTGTTAGGTTTATTTAAGGGGGGTTTGGGTTAGATTAGGGGTATGTGGGTGGTGGGTTGTAATGTTGGGGGGGGGTATTGTATGTTTTTTTTTACAGGCAAAAGAGCTGAACTTCTTGGGGCATGCCCCGCAAAGGGCCCTGTTCAGGGCTGGTAAGGTAAAAGAGCTTTTAACTTTAGTAATTTAGAATAGGGTAGGGCATTTTTTATTTTGGGGGGCTTTGTTGTTTTATTAGGGGGCTTAGAGTAGGTGTAATTAGTTTAAAATTGTTGTAATATTTTTCTTATGTTTGTAGATATTTTTTTATTTTTTGTAACTTAGTTCTTTTTTATTTTTTGTACTTTAGTTAGTTTATTTCATTGTAGTTATTTGTAGATATTGTATTTAATTAATGTATTGATAGTGTAGTGTTAGGTTTAATTGTAGGTAATTGTTGGTATTTTATTTAATTAATTTAATGATAGTATAGTGTTAGGTTTAATTGTAACTTAGGTTAGGATTTATTTTACAGGTAATTTTGTAATTATTTTAACTAGGTAACTATTAAATAGTTCTTAACTATTTAATAGCTATTGTACCTGGTTAAAATAATTACAAAGTTGCCTGTAAAATAAATATTAATCCTAAAATAGCTACAATGTAATTATAATTTATATTGTAGCTATATTAGGGTTTATTTTACAGGTAAGTATTTAGCTTTAAATAGGAATAATTTATTTAATAAGCGTTAATTAATTTCGTTAGATTAAAATTATATTTAATTTAGGGGGGTATTAGTGTTAGGGTTAGACTTAGCTTTAGGGGTTAATCCATTTATTAGAATAGCGGTGAGCTCCGGTCGGCAGATTAGGGGTTAATAATTGAAGTTAGGTGTCGGCGATGTTAGGGAGGGCAGATTAGGGGTTAATACTATTTACTATAGGTTAGTGAGGTGGATTAGGGGTTAATAACTTTATTATAATAGCGGTGCGGTCCGCTCGGCAGATTAGGGGTTAATAAGTGTAGGCAGGTGGAGGCGACGTTGAGGGGGGCAGATTAGGGGTTAATAAATATAATATAGGGGTCGGCGGTGTTAGGGGCAGCAGATTAGGGGTACATAAGGATAACGTAGGTGGCGGTCGGCAGATTAGGGGTTAAAAAAAATTATTCGAGTGTCGGCGATGTGGGGGGACCTCGGTTTAGGGGTACATAGGTAGTTTATGGGTGTTAGTGTACTTTAGAGTACAGTAGTTAAGAGCTTTAGAAACCGGCGTTAGCCCAGAAAGCTCTTAACTACTGACTTTTTTCCTGCGGCTGGAGTTTTGTCGTTAGATGTCTAACGCTCACTTCAGAAACGACTCTAAATACCGGAGTAAGAAAAATCCCATTGAAAAGATAGGATACGCAATTGACGTAAGGGGATCTGCGGTATGGAAAAGTCGCGGCTGAAAAGTGAGCGTTAGACCCTATTTTGAGTGACTCCAAATACCGGCGGTAGCCTAAAACCAGGGTTAGGAGCCTCTAACGCTGGTTTAACGCTGGTTTATCTAAGTTACAAAAAACAAACAAACACTAAATTACAAAAATAAGAAACAAATTATTAAAAACAAAAGAATTACACCTAATCTAATAGCTCTATCAAAATAAAAAAGCCCCCCCAAACTAAAAAAAACCCTATCCTACAATAAACTACCAATGGCCCTTAAAAGGGTCTTTTGTGGGGCATTGCCCCAAAGATATCAGCTCTTTTACCTGTAAAAAAATACCACCAACCCCCCCAAATAAAATAACTATCTAAAAAAACAAAACCTAAACTCCCCATTGCCCTAAAAAGGGCATTTGTATGGAGTTTGCCCTTATGGAGTTTGCCCTTAAAAGGGCATTTAGCTCTTTTACATGCCCTAAACAAAAATAACACCCACCCAAAAAACCCTTAAAAAAACCTAACACTAACCCCCGACGATCCACTGACAGTTCTTGAAGTCCCGCTTGAAGGATCCATCCAGCCGGCGAAGTCCTCATCCATGCGGCAAGAAGTCTTCATCCGGACGGCCTCTTCCATCTTCATCCAGCCGGTGAAGTCCTCATCCACACTAACTAGTCTACCTAGTTAAAATAAATACAAACTTACCTGTGAAATAAAAATAAAACCTAAGCTAGCTACAATATAACTATTAGTTATATTGTAGCTAGCTTAGGTTTTATTTCACAGGTAAGTTTGTATTTAGTTTTAAATAGGTATTATTTAGTTAATAATTGTAACTTTAATTTAGCTATATTTTAATTATGTTAGGGGGTGTTAGGGTTAGTGTTAGGTTTAGGGGTTAATGGATTTATTTAGTGGTAGTGATGTGGGAGGCCAGAGGTTTAGGGGTTAATAACTTAAGTATAGTGGCGGCGACATCGGGGGCGGCAGATTAGGGGTTAATAGTTTTATGTAGGTGGCGGCGATGTTGGGGGTAATAACTGTATGTAGGTGGCAGCGATATCGGGGGCGGCAGATTAGAGGTTAATAACTGTATGTAGGTGGCGGCAATGTCAGGGGGCGGCGGATTAGGGGTGTTTAGACTCAGGGTTTATGTTAGGGTATTAGGTTTAAACGTAACTTTTTATTTCCCCATAGACATTAATGGGGCTGCGTTACAGAGCTTTTCATTCCACGATCGCAGGTGTTAGTCTTTTTTTTTGCCGGATCTCCCCATTGATGTCTATGGGGAAATCGTGCACGAGCACATCAAAGAAGCACTTGATTTCGGTGCGGTATGGAGCCCAACACCACCATATCGCCCGCACAAGCGTGCTTTTTTTAAACTTGTAATAGCAGCGCTATAGGGAGGTGAAATAATGATACAACAAGAACAATGTCAATTTGATAAAAGTAGTGAACGGGAAAGTATTTTCTTTGTATTGTATCCTCTATCTGAATCATGAAAGATTTTGTTGCGCTTCATTGCTTGTAATTTACTGTTATTTTAAGAGATCCTAGTTGAGCAATAAATCATTTTTAAAGGATTTCAAAAAGATATAACAGCATAAAAGCCCAGGCTGATGCCAACGCCATGATTGACATTTTCTAGGCCTCTTTAAAAAAAGAAACAGGGAAACGCTGTAAATGGATGATGTACAAAGATCACAAATAAAAAGGGCAAAATAAATGAAGCTTGAGCTGTTATTAGATTCTCCCACCCTCCATAACGATCTTTTCTGGCCCTGAAAGGGTTCGCTATCTAATGATAATAGATACCAAAGAACAAAAAGAAACCTTCACCGTCTGAGCTGCATTATTCAAGCAGTCGGATACCTCAATTTTCACCTTCCACTGAAAATCATACCATGAGCGGACTCCTTATGACAAGTTAGATTTAACAATATCTTGAGAGCTTGTGGGTGGTAAATTACAATGCTTCACAATCCTTTTGAAGGAAGATAATTGTAAGGTCAGAAACAGGTCCTGGCGCTCAAAAGATAAAATCCTAAATCATCAAATTGCACCCCTAAGTGGGCAAAGAGGGTGGCTAAGTGGAATTAAGTGAGTAATTTGAATATTCAGTTCCAACTAACGAAGTGGGGATTTTTTTCCAGTGGGGGATCTTAATTAACTCTTTTACTGCTCCATAGAATGGCTATTACCCAGTAAGAGCCACAGGGGGGGTGATCATAAAGATAGTAGTTTGTAATTTCTTTTGTAGGAAGCCGGACAGCTCTTGGATAAAAGCGGAACACATTTCCTATGGCTGAGTCCTGCTATGAAAAATATTATGTATAGCAGCATTACAAAGGCTGTCCGTCCTATGGAGGTATCAGTTACTCTATAATATCATATGTTGCTTCATTCAATAGTCATCGGAACTTGTTTATCTCATGACACCAGAGATATTACTTTTATACGGAAGAAGATTCTCCTTGCAAATGAATTCCAGTTCCTTTCACTATTTCTCTATATAAGGACACCTCAAAATAACTTGCTTTTCTTTTTCACTATAGAGGATAACAGATTTTATTGCCAACAAACAGGTGAAATGATTTATAGGTTTAAACTAAAATACAGTGATTCTGTGACATTTCCATAGAGCACACAGCTTACCAAGAATGCTATTATTCTAGTAGAAATAATCATTAAGTTTGGGAATTCTTTAATGTAATGGTAATAAATAAATACCTTTCTATATCAATCTATTGTAAACATTTCCTTGGTACACTGAATTCTCCTCTGCTGGTTATCAGTTCATTTGCTCATTTTGATTCCCTCTAAGCCACTTTTTTCCTTTAATCGTTTGTAGGTTTCAATTCAATTTGGAAGTATATATGGCAATATCATGTATTCCACAATTTAATAAAACATTTAAAGGGACAGTCTACTTAATTTTTTTTATTGTTTAAAAAAATAGATAATACCTTTACTACCCCTTCTCCAGCTTTGCACAATCAATGTTGTTATATTAATATACTTTATAACCTCTAAATATCTAAATATCTGCCTGTTTCTAAACCCCTGCAGGCTGCCTTGTATCAGTGCATTTTTCAGCTTGTTACAGCAGACAGTGCTATTTCATGTGTGCCATATAGAAGACATTGTGCTCACTCCCGTGAAGCTATGCATGAACAGACACTAATTGGCTAAAATGCAAGTTTGTAAAAAGCACTGAGATAAGGGGCAGTCTGCATAGGTTTAGATACAAGGTATACACAGAGGTAAAAAATAAATTATTATAACAGCGTTGGTTATGCAAAACTGTGGAATGGGTAATAAAGGGATTATCTATCTTTTTAAACAATAACAAGTAGACTGTCTTTTTAATTTAATATATATATATACTGTATATATATATATATATATATATATATATATATATATATATATATATATATATATATATATATATATATATATAAATATATATACAGTATCTACATACTTTGGGGTAGATTACGAGTGGAGCACTATTGCAAGCAATATCAGGTTTTCGATGCCAAGTTTAAATGCGAACGCGTGATCACAATCACAATTAAGCTAGAATGATTACCGCAACCTCAGAGCTCTCGTTAACTGTTACATGAAACAAAAAAGTTGCACAAAAGCCAACAAAAATACATTTAACAGTACAGTTACACTCATAATAACAATGTTTGATAAAAAAAATATTGCATAAAAAAGTTTTAAGGGCTCAAAGAGATGAGGTCTCAGGCGATAGAAAAAAAGGCCTGCAAAGGGCTTTAACATAGAGATACATGCATATACTGTACATGTTTAAATATGTATATGTATGCAAATATATATGTTTATATGTGTGTACATATGTATTTAAAGGTGTATTTACAAACACACATACAGATATAAACACATAAATATATATGTATACATATATAGACATATATATAAGGGCAATGGAGCCCATTGCAATCAAACATGAAAAATTCTATTTATGCAATATGCATATTAAATTAAGTGTTATTATGTGTATTTAATTAAAAAAAATTACATTCCAATGTTCTTCACATAGCAGAATATGTTCTATTTTTTTTTAAATAGATATTCCTATATATATATATATATATATATATATATATATATATATATATATATATATATATATATATATATATATATACCTATATATAATCATGTATAGATATATATACAGTATATATATATATATATATATATATACACTGTATATACACACTGATCAACCACTGACAGGTGAAGTGAACACAATTGATTATATCATCACAATGGCACCTGTGAAGGGGTGGGATATATTAGGCAGCAAGTGAACCGCATACCAGTCAGAGTGCCCATGGTGACCCTTGTCCATCGCTGAAAGCGCCTTCAGTGGGAATGTGAGCATCAGAACTGGACCATGGAGCAATGGAAGAAGGTTGCCTGGTCTGATGAATCAAATTTTCTTTTAGATCAGGTGGATGGCCGGGTGTGTGTGTGTTGTTTACCTGGGGAAGAGATGGCAGCAGGATATGGGAAGAAGGAAGGCCGGCAGAGGCAGTGTTATGCTCTGGGCAATGTTCTGCTGTGAAACCTTGGGTCCTGGCATGTGGATGTTACTTTGAGATGTACCACCTACCTAGAGATTGTTGCAGACCACGTACACCTCTTGATGGCAATGGTGATCCCTGATGGCAGTGGCTTCTTTCAGCAGGATAATGCACCCTGCCACACTGAAAAAATTGTTCAGGAATGGTTGGAGGAACATGACAAATAGTTCAAGATGTTGCCTTGGCCTCCAAATTCCCCAAATCTAAATCCTCTTCCAGAATGAAGGTTCCTTTAAGGGATGTCATCCAAGATGGCGTCCCTTGAATTCCGATTGGCTGATAGAATTCTATCAGCCAATCGGAAATAAAGGGTAAAAAATCCTATTGGCTGATGCAATCAGCCAATAGGATTGAGCTTGCATTCTATTGGCTGATTGGAATAGAATGTAAGCTCAATCCTATTGGATGATTGGATCAGCCAATAGGATTGAAGATCAATACTATTGGCTGATTGCATCGGCCAATAGGATTTATTACCCTTTAATTCTGATTGGCTGATAGAATCAGCTAATCGGAATTCAAGGGACGCCATCTTGGATGACGTCTTTTAAAGGAACCTTCATTCTGGAAGAGACATTGATTGAAAAGGATGCTCCGCGCCGGATGTCTTGAAGATGGATGAAGATAGAAGATGCCATCTGGATAAAGACTTCTGCCCGCCTGGATGAAGACTTCTGCTGGCTTCGATGAGGACTTCTGCCGCTTCGTTGAGGATGGATGTCGGGTCTTCAAAAACTGTAAGTGGATCTTCGGGGGTTAGTGTTAGTTTTTTTTAAGGGTTTATTGGGTGGGTTTTATTTTTAGCTTAGGGTTTGGGCGGAAAAAGATCTAAATGCCCTTTTAAGGGCAATGCCCATACAAATGCCCTTTTCAGGGCAATGGGGAGCTTAGGTTTTTTAGATAGGATTTTATTTGGGGGGTTTGGTTGTGTGGGTGGTGGGTTTTACTGTTGGGGGGTTGTTTGTATTTTTTTTACAGGTAAAAGAGCTGATTCCTTTGGGGCAATGCCCTGCAAAAGGCCCTTTTAAGGGCTATTGGTAGTTTAGTTTAGGCTAGGTTTTTTTTTATTTTGGGGGGGCTTTTTATTTTTATAGGGCAATTAGATTAGGTGTAGATTAGTTTAAATATTTGATCATTTCTTTTTTATTTTCTGTAATTTAGTGTTTGTTTGTTTTTGTAATTTAGTTAATTTTATTTAATTAATGTATTTTATTTAATTGTAGTGTAAGGTTAGGTGTTAGTGTAAGACAGGTTAGGTTTAATTTTACAGGTAAATTTGTATTTATTTTAGCTAGGTAGTTAGTAAATAGTTAATAACTATTTACTAACTAGTCTACCTAGTTAAAATAAATACAAACAAGCCTGTGAAATAAAAATAAAACCTAAGATAGCTACAATGTAACTATTAGTTATATTGTAGCTAGCTTAGGTTTTATTTTATAGGTAAGTATTTAGTTTTAAATAGGAATTATTTAGGTAATGATAGTAATTTTTATTTAGATTTATTTTAATTATATTAAAATTAGGGGTGTTAGGGTTAGACTTAGGGTTAGGTTTAGGGGTTAATAACTTTAGTATAGTGGCGGTGATGTTAGGGACAGCAGATTAGGGGTTAATAATATTTAACTAGTGTTTACGATGTGGGAGTGCGGCGGTTTAGGGGTTAATATGTTTATTATAGTGGCGGCATGTCCGGAACGGCAGATTAGGGGTTAATAATTTTATTTTAGTGTTTGCGATGCGGGAGGGCCTCGGTTTAGGGGTTAATAGGCAGTTTATGGGAGTCAGTGTACTTTGCAACACTTTAGTTATGAGTTTTATGTTACGGCGTTGTAGCATAAAACCCATAACTACTGACTTTCAGTTTACGGTACGGATCTTGACGGTATAGGCTGTACCGCTCACTTTTTGGCCTCCCAGGCAAACTCGTAATACCGGCGCAAAGGAAGTACCATTGAAAAAGGACTTTTTGAAAGCTGTGGTAGTTACGTTGCGTTACAGCCAAAAAAGTGTGCGGTACAGAAATACCTGCAATACTTGTAATACCAGCGGTAATGAAAAAGAGCCTTAACGCTGCTTTTTCACTCATACCGAAAAACTCGTAATCTAGCCGTAAGTTATTTAAAATTTTAAAAAAAAGTTAACTGCTGCAGATAGGCAGCTTGTTGATTTAACTGCTTGTCAGTTAAAAAAAAATAATTCAAAAAGACACCAGTTAACTACTGCAGCCTTTTTGTAGATACTACTTACCTAAAAGTTATATATTTTATATCAGCTGCAAAACTTCTTACCTACAAGTTATATACTGTATTTGATAACAACCGCAAAACTACTTCCCTAAAAATTATTATATATTTTATAACAGCTGCAAAGCTACTTACCTACAAGTTATATATTTGATAACAACCGCAAAACAACTTGCCTACTAGTTTTAGTAGTTGACCATTGACGGCTGTCACGACTGCTGCCTGCTGTAATTATACTAGTTAAAAGTATTTTAGTTTAGAATTATTAGCAGATTGCAGAGAGTCTCAGAGTTGTTAAAACAATTATATATATTATAACAGCAAAGCTACTTACCTACAAGTTATATATTTTATAACAACCGCAAAACTACTTACCTACAAGTTATATATTTTATATCAACATATATATATATATATATATATATATATATATACCTATATATTTTATAGGAAGCATCTAGAGGCCAAGTGAAATATTAATCTGTATGAGATATGTATACTTTTACAGTGTCCTCACAACTTACCTGACAAAGAGTAATATTGTCTGCAATTAATACAATTCAATCATCTTGGGTGCCAAAAGGGACCCCAGATATCTGCGGAGAGTTCCAAACAGCCTGGGCAAAGGCTTCCATCCATTACTAAGGCAAATAAAATAGGAGAGAGGGGGCATCCCTGCCTCGTGCCATTAGAGATTGTTATATCTGGAGAACAGAATCCTGTGCCTCTAACCTTTGCATATGGTGAAGAATATAGGACTTGGATAGCAGAAATAAACAGTGCTGGAAAAACCAGAAGCCTTCAAGACTTCCGAAAGATACTCCCATCTGACCAAAACAGAAATGTATTTTAACCTGTACGTTACATTGTAAATGTAAATTTAATTTTCACAATTTATGTTTCGTGAACTCCCATTCGAATAACCCATGAGCCGCCACTGGGCGTCACTAGGGTTGGTGTCACCCGGTGTGGTAACTCATGGTGTCACCCCCCCCAGTAATGTTCTTTTTTTACTAATGTTACTTGTAAATCATGACTCTCATTTATATTTATATATATATATATTTATGTCCCAAAAGAGTGCACTCTCACCGTCTGTTTATCTACCAGGGTGCAGGCAAATTAAATTTACCAAATCCACAATAGGCGTGCACTTACTGGAAATTTTTATATGTGCTTTTTTTTGCACATATAGTATATCAAACATGTTTGATATTTGTGCAAAAGAAAGAGCATTTGAACATTTCCAGTGAGTGCATTATGTGCAGCAACAAATCAGCAGCTCCTTATTTTTCCTAGGTATCCTTTTCAACAAAGATATAAAGAGAACAGAAACAAATTATCTTTAGCTACTAAATTAGTACACACATTCTTTATAGCTATCATTTCTGCAATCATTTCTATAAAACACAAGAGAACATATATAAAATCAACATTTAAAACATTGAAATCTCCTGGGTCTCGCAATATTATTATGATGGCCATTACCATGTCGGGCTGCAAATTTAGTATGGAGTAGACTGCATTGTATACAACAGAAAGGGTTCTACATGAAATCTTTTACATATTATCAGAACATTATGAAGATATTCTGTGCCAGTGGAATGTTGTGAGTTATGTGTGAAGATGACCTTTGCAAGTAACACTTTAAGTATAGTAACACATGTTGTACCAATCATACAGCGCATCCTCATTATGCCAATAGTGTATCACTGTTTTCAGTGACATGCTGTGGATGGGAGGATGTGCTGCTTATTTGGCAATATAGAAACAGTGTATGTACTTTACTAATTACACAATATAAACAGTATGATTGTGTTCCTTACAGTGACACTGTGGGCACATAGGCTGAGATTTTTTTTTTCATTTGTCTTTTGTTTTTTTTACCAGTAACTCACTATGCATACAGTTTTAGCATGTACTGCACCATTTACCTTCTTGGAGTAGTACATTATGAGAAAGTGACACCCAACTGACACAGCAAATAAAGAGTGTCACGAAGTGTAGCAACGTGGTCGTTCTGTACATGACATGGACAGTAGATATGTGCATGATCGAAAAATTTGTTTCGGTTCGGATCGATTCAGAGTTTTTAGAATTTCGTTTTGGATCGATTCGAATTCGGAAAACTTCAAATGAATTTGTTTTGGATTCGTTTCGGATTCATTCGGATTCGAAAAAATTTAGCTGGATTCGGTTCGATTCGGAAATTCAGAATTTCGGTATGTGTGCTGTGTATTAGACTAGTATTATGTACTGTATATTAGGTGTAACCCATAGCAGAGTGATATAACCTAATATACTGTACAATACTAGTGTAATCCATGGCCATCCGAATTTACCGAATAAATCCGAACTAATTCGGATTTATTCAGTAAATTCGGCAGTATTTTAATTCGGAAATTCGAATCGATCCGAATCTCCGAATTTTCCGAATTTCGAATCGATCCGAAACGAATTGCACATGTCTAATGGACAGTTTCCTATTGGAACAAGGAGCAATGTGGTGGCTGGCATAAATGCAAAGTATCCACAATATGTATAACCAGCTGTCAAGTGCTGCGGATCGCATTACTTACCTTCACCCTTTCCCAGTATTCGACAGCACAGGTTCTGCAGCATGACGTTCAGAGACTTCTGATCCGGGTTCGCCATTCTGAATGGGGCTAGACACCTCCGGACCGCCCACCTGCAACTCCCCTGTCAGAGCTCTCAACTACTAACTGTCACCGTTCCCGCTACCCTTAGCAACAGCGCCATTTTAACAAAACTCGCCGAAAAACCTCTAATACTTCCCAAAATCCCCTCTCAGTATAGCACTATTATTGTGCAGCTTCTGTGCACCCGTAATATCGCCTTCTCGAACATATCATACGGCCACAATGGGTCCGGGGCTAAATACGTCTGGTTCCTGCCTGGTGGTGTCACCCCCTGTCATTTACCTTCTTTGGGTATGCCCCCTTTTAGGCATACTGACCATGTGACCACGAAACAAACATGAAACAAAACACTTTTCCCTTACTTTGTTGTTTGTTTATTGTTACATTACAGTAGGACTCTGAATATAAATATATATACAGCATATATACATACATATACATATTTAGACATGTATAAGCATGTATCTTTATGTTAAAGCCCTTTGCCTGCCTTTTTTATCTAACACCTGTATCTTTGAGCCCTTGTACCTTTTTTATGCTATATTTTTTAAGAATGTTTATTAGATGATGTTATTATGAATGTAACTGTACTTTTAAATGTATTTTTTATGTGTTTTGTGCAACTTTTTTGTTTCACGTAACAGATAACCAGAGCTGTGACGTCACGGTAATCATTGTAGCATAAATTGCGATTGCCCTCAAGAGTTTGCATTTACTTTCAACTTAAGTAATATGAGCGTTCCTTCCAGCACACACAAATCTCTGCAAAAAACTCGATATTGCTCACGCATAACTGTTAGCAAGCCACTCGTAATCTGACCCAGGGAAAGGCAAGGTGTCCGTACACGGACACTGGTGTCCGTGACTACCCCTTGCCGTGTCCGCCACAACCTTAGTATATATTTTCTTTCTGATTAAATAATAGGAATAAAAATAAAATATGTAGTGTGAATAAAGATACTGGCTTGTCAAAAGACTGCTAGTGATATTGGGTGATACGTTATGGAATAAAGTCTGAGTGAAATACTGGATGTGTATCTGCACCTGTATAATAACACCTAGCTCTATACAAAGACACAGTAGTGACACTGGCACATGGGTATAGACAGACATGGGCTGCTTATAGGGTCAGTGGTATCTGTATCCGTATAATAACACCCAGCACTATATAATGACACAGTAGTGACACTGGCACATGGGCATAGACAGAGGAGGGCTGGTTATAGGATCAGTGGTATCTGCATCAATATAATAACATCCAGCACTATATAATGACACAGTAGTGACACTGGATCATGGGGATAGCCAGAGAAGGGCTGGTTATAGGGTCAGTGGTATCTGCATCAGTATAATAACACCAAGCACTATATAATGACACAGTAGTGACACTGGCTCATGGGTATAGCCAGAGAAGGGCTGGTTATAGGGTCAGTGGTATCTGCATCAGTATAATAACACCCAGCACTATATAATGACACAGTAGTGACACTGGCACATGGGTATGCCAGAGGAGAGCTGGTTATAGGATCAGTGGTATCTGCATCAGTATAATAACACCCAGCACTATATAATGACACAGTAGTGACACTGGCACATGCGTATAGCCAGACAAGGGCTGGTTACAGGATCAGTGGTATCTGCATCAGTATAATAACACCCAGCGCTATATAATGACACAGTAGTGACACTGGCACATGGGCATAGACAGAGGAGGGCTGGTTATAGGATCAGTGGTATCTGCATCAGTATAATACCACCAAGCACTATAAAATGTTTTTAATTTCAAATGTACCTTGGTGTTCTTCACTAAGGTCTGTACTTTGGAAAATGTCCGCCACAGCTTTTGTCAGTGCCTATCCCTGAAAATCCTGACCCATAGGCCATTTGTCTGGTGGACATGATCCTCTGTAGTGATCATGTCTACCAGACATCGAAAAATGCCGACTGTTGGTATTTATCATTGCACAAGCAGTTCTGGTGAACTGCTTGTGCAATGCCGCCCCCTGCAGATAAAGATAAAGGCCCCCGTGCCACCACTGACTTTTCAGGAACCTCTATCCATCTCCAGGTTCTCCTGAGGGTCGTGATTTTAAGGAAGTGCTGTTCCGCTGCAACTGGGTTCCGATATCAACAGAAGACCCCAGGTGGGTTGTAACATCTCCTCACTTATTTACTGATTATAATCTATCCTGCGTAAAACTAACTATCGGCTAGATTTAGAGTTTTGTCGGTAACGACCCGCGTAGCTAACGCTGGCTTTTTTCCCCCCGCACCTTTTAAATACCACTGGTATTTAGAGTTCACAGAAGGGCTGCGTTAGGCTGCAAAAAGGGAGCGTATAGCATATTACCATTGCAACTCTCAATACCAGCGGTGCTTACGGACGCGGCCAGCTTCAAAAACGTGCTTGTGCACGATTCTCCCATAGAAAACAATGGGGCAGTTTGAGCTGAAAAAAAACCTAACACCTGCAAAAAAGCAGCGTTCAGCTCTTAATGCAGCCCCATTGTTTCCTATGGGGAAACAGTCTCTAAGTCTACACCTAACACTCTAACATGTACCCCGAGTCTAAACACCCCTAACCTTACACTTATTAACCCCTAATCTGCCGCCCCCGCTATTGCTGACCCCTGCATATTTTTTTTAACCCCTAATCTGCCGCTCCGTACACCGCCGCAACCTACATTATACCTATGTACCCCTAATCTGCTGCCCCTAACACCGCCGACCCCTATATTATATTTATTAACCCCTAATCTGCCCCCCACAACGTCGCCGCCAGCTACCTACAATAATTAACCCCTAATCTGCCGACCGGACCTCACCGCTACTATAATAAAGTTATTAACCCCTAATCCGCCTCACTAACCCTATAATATATAGTATTAACCTCTAATCTGCCCTCCCTAACATCGCTGACACCTAACTTCAAGTATTAACCCCTAATCTGCCGACCGGACCTCACCGCTACTATAATAAATGTATTAACCCCTAAAGCTAAGTCTAACACTAACACCCCCCTAACTTAAATATAATTTAAATGTAACAAAATAAATTAACTCTTATTAAATAAATTATTCCTATTTAAATCTAAATACTTACCTGTAAAATAAACCCTAATATAGCTACAATATAAATTATAATTATATTGTAGCTATTTTAGGATTAATATTTATTTTACAGGCAACTTTGTATTTATTTTAACCAGGTACAATAGCTATTAAATAGTTAAGAACTATTTAATAGCTACCTAGTTAAAATAATTACAAAATTACCTGTAAAATAAATCCTAACCTAAGTTACAATTAAACCTAACACTACACTATCAATAAATTAATTAAATAAAATACCTACAATTAAATCTAACACTACACTATCAATAAATTAATTACATGAAATACCTACAAATAAATACAATTAAATAAACTGACTAAAGTACAAAAAATAAAAAAAGCTAAGTTACAAAAAATAAAAAAATGAATTACAAACTTAATAAAAATATTACAACAATTTTAAGCTAATTACACCTACTCTAAGCCCCCTAATAAAATAACAAAGCCCCCCAAAATAAAAAAATGCCCTACCCTATTCTAAAATTAAAATAGAAAAGCTCTTTTACCTTACCAGCCCTTAAAAGGGCCTTTTGCGGGGCATGCCCCAAAGAATTCAGCTCTTTTGCCTGTAAAAATAAACACAATACCCCCCCCCAACATTACAACCCACCACCCACATACCCCTAATCTAACCCAAACCCCCCTTAAATAAACCTAACACTAAACCCCTGAAGATCTTCCTACCTTATCTTCACCACACCGTGTATCACTGATCCATCCAGGCTCTGAAATCTTCATCCAAGCCCAAGCGGGGGCTGGAGATCCATCATCCGGCTGAAGTCTTCTATCAAGCGGCAAGAAGAAGTCCAGAAGAGGCTCCAAAGTCTTCATCCTATCCGGGCAGAAGAGGAGATCCGGACCGGCAACCATCTTCATCCAAGCGGCATCTTCTATCTTCATCCGATGAGGAGCGGCTCCATCTTGAAGACCTCCGGCGCGGATCCATCCTCTTCTTCCGACGTCCTAAGTCCGAATGAAGGTTCCTTTAAATGATGTCATCCAAGATGGCATCCCTCGAATTCCGATTGGCTGATAGGATTCTATCAGCCAATCGGAATTAAGGTAGGAAAAATCTGATTGGCTGATGGAATCACCCAATCAGATTCAAGTTCAATCCGATTGGCTGATCCAATCAGCCAATCAGATTGAGCTCGCATTCTATTGGCTGATCGGAACAGCCAATAGAATGCGAGCTCAATCTAATTGGCTGATTCAATCAGCCAATCAGATTTTTCCTACCTTAATTCCGATTGGCTGATAGAATCCTATCAGCCAATCGGAATTTGAGGGACGCCATCTTGGATGACGTCATTTAAAGGAACCTTCATTCGGTCTTAGGACGTCGGAAGAAGAGGATGGATCCGCGCCGGAGGTCTTCAAGATGGAGCCGCTCGTCATCGGATGAAGATAGAAGATGCCGCTTGGATGAAGATGGTTGCCGGTCCGGATCTCCTCTTCTGCCCGGATAGGATGAAGACGTTGGAGCCTCTTCTGGACTTCTTCTTGCCGCTTGATAGAAGACTTCAGCCAGATAATGGATCTCCAGCCCCCGCTTGGGCTTGGATGAAGATTAGGCTTAGTGTTAGGTTTATTTAAGGGGGGTTTGGGTTAGATTAGGGGTATGTGGGTGGTGGGTTGTAATGTTGGGGGGGTATTGTGTTTATTTTTACAGGCAAAAGAGCTGAATTCTTTGGGGCATGCCCCGCAAAAGGCCCTTTTAAGGGCTGGTAAGGTAAAAGACCTTTTCTATTTTAATTTTAGAATAGGGTAGGGCATTTTTTTATTTTGCGGGGCTTTGTTATTTTATTAGGGGGCTTAGAGTAGGTGTAATTAGCTTAAAATTGTTGTAATATTTGTATTATGTTTGTAATTCATTTTGTTTATTTTTTGTAACAGCTTTTTTATTTTTTGTACTTTAGTTAGTTTATTTAATTGTATTTATTTGTAGGTATTTCATGTAATTAATTTATTGATAGTGTAGTGTTAGATTTAATTGTAGGTATTTTATTTAACCTCTTAAGGACATATGACGGAATTTTTCCGTCATAAAACAATTGAGCAAACTGAAAGCTGTGTCCTTAAAGGGTTAATTAATTTATTGATAGTGTAGTGTTAGGTTTAATTGTAACTTAGGTTAGGATTTATTTTACAGGTAATTTTGTAATTATTTTAACTAGGTAGCTATTAAATAGTTATTAACTATTTAATAGCTATTGTACCTAGTTAAAATAAATACAAAGTTACCTGTAAAATAAATATAAACCCTAAAATAGCTACAATGTAATTATTAATTATATTGTAGCTATCTTAGGGTTTATTTTATAGGTATTTAGTTTTAAATAGGAATAATTTAGTTAATAATATTAATATTATTTAGATTTATTTAAATAATAATTAAGTTAGGGGGTGTTAGGGTTAGACTTAGGTTTAGGGGTTAATATATTTAATATAGGTGGCGGCGGTGTAGGGGGATCAGATTAGGGGGTAATATATTTAATATAGGTGGCGGCGGTGTAGGGGGATCAGATTAGGGGGTAATATATTTAATATAGGTGGCGGCGGTGTAGGGGGGTCAGATTAGGGGGTAATACATTTAATGTAGGTGGTGGCGGGGTCCGCGAGCAGCGGTTTAGGGGTTAAGCACTTTATTAGGTATTGCGGTGGGGGATTGCGGTTGACAGGTAGATAGACATTGCGCATGCGTTAGGTGTTAGGTTTTATTTTGCAGGCAGTTTAGGGAGTTACGGTGCTCCAATACTCAGCGTAAGGCTTGCTACGCTTGCATTTTGTGGCGAGGTGAAAATGGAGTAAGATTTCTCTATTTTCGCCACGTCCTTACAGTCCTTACGCTGTATATTGGATACCAAACTGCGCGTGTTGTGTATGTCAGTCTATGGGGCAAAAAACTACGGGCGAAGGCAGAAATATACGAGCGTAACTTCTATGTTACGCCGTATATAGGATACCAAACCAGCACAAAATTTGGCGTTGCCGGCTTTTGTGGGCGACACTGCATATCGCATCGGGCCCCAGAAGCACAAGTGAGGGTCAACTTATACAATGACTTCTTAGTCCTCACTGTAGAATCCTCAAAGTTCCCAGTGTAGTTTTTCCTTAAGGGCTAAAGCTTTGTGTTGTGGGAGGTTTCCTGCGGTACGTCTCCCAAAAATACTGGCACTGTAGTCTGGCTGGCTGGCGTTGCTGCTATGACACGTTTTCATAGCAGCAACGCCAGCCAGACTGTAAGAAGTGAACTAGCCCTGAAAGAGATCCATACACCAGATCGGTGATCAAGTAAGGATTACAGCAGGACCTTTTAAGTTCGATAAAGACATGGTCCGGCAGAGGAATTGTACACTGTGACACTACTAATACTTGCAACTGTTTATTTTATATCTTGTACGTGCATTTTAATATTGCGCTACTTTATTTGTCCGTTGTGGGCTCTTATGTTTTTTCTCTTCTATCTGAAGTCAGTAGTTATGAGTTTTTTGTTACAAAGCTGTACCATAAAACTCATAGCTAAAGTGTTACAAAGTTAACTAACACCCATAAACTACCTATTAACCCCAAAACCGTGGTTATTAAAAAACCAATAGTGGTTATTAACTATTTAATAGCTATTGTACCTGGTTAAAATAAATACAAAGTTGCCTATAAAATAAATATTAATACTAAAATAGCTACAATATAATTATAATTTATATTGTAGCTATATTAGGGTTTATTTTACAGGTAAGTATTTAGCTTTAAATAGGAATAATTTATTTAATAAGAGTTAATTTATTTCGTTAGATTTAAATTATATTTAACTTAGGGGGGTGTTAGTGTTAGGGTTAGACTTAGCTTTAGGGGTTAATACATTTATTATAGTAGCGGTGAGGTCCGGTCGGCAGATTAGGGGTTAATACTTGAAGTTAGGTGTCAGCGATGTTAGGGAGGGCAGATTAGGGGTTAATACTATTTATTATAGGGTTATTGAGGCGGGAGTGAGGCGGATTAGGGGTTAATAACTTTATTATAGTAGCGGTGAGGTCCGGTCGGCAGATTAGGGGTTAATAATTGTAGGTAAGGTAGCAGCGACATTGGTGGCGGCAGATTAGGGGTTAATAAATATTATTTAGGGGTCGGCGGTGTTAGGGGCAGCAGATTAGGGGTACATAGGGATAACGTAGGTTGCGGCGGTGTGCGGTCGGAAGATTAGGGGTTAAAATTTTTTATTAGAGTGGCGGTGATGTGGGGGGACCTCGGTTTAGGGGTACATAGGTAGTTTATGGGGGTTAGTGTACTTTAGAGCACAGTAGTTAAGAGCTTTATGAACCGGCGTTAGCCCATAAAGCTCTTAACTCCTGACTTTTTTCTGCGGCTGGAGTTTTGTCGTTAGATTTCTAACGCTCACTTCAGCCAAGACTCTAAATACCGGCTTTAGAAAGATCCCATTGAAAAGATAGGATACGCAAATGGCGTAGGGGGATCTGCGGTATAGAAAAGTCGCGGCTGCAAAGTGAGCGTTAGACCCTTACCTACAAGACTCTAAATACCAGCGGTAGCCCAAAACCAGCGTTAGGAGCCTCTAACGCTGGTTTTGACGGTTAACGCCAAACTCTAAATCTAGCCGTTAGTCTCCTGCAGCCTCATAAGTTATCATATTTTTCATTTATAATAAATATTATTCACCTGTCCCTCATTTTGGACATCAGCTGTATGATAGCTGCCATTCTCTCTGGTAAGCTGCATTATTACAGGTTATAGTCATTGTTACCTTAAAATTATTGTTATTGTTAATTAAAGGGACAGTTTAGTCCAAAATAAACTTTCATGATTCAGATAATGTAATTTTAACCCCTTAATGACCACAGCACTTTTCCATTTTCTGTCCGTTTGGGACCAAGGCTATTTTTACATTTTTGAGTTGTTTGTGTTTAGCTGTAGTTTTCCTGTTACTCATTTACTGTACCCACAGATATTCACATATTATATACCGTTTTTCTCGCCATTAAATGGACTTTCTAAAGATACCATTATTTTCATCATATCTTATAATTTACTATAATTTTTTTTTAAAAAAATGGAAAAAAAAACTTTTTCTAACTTTGACCCCCAAAATCTGTTACATATCTACAACCACCAAAAAACACACATGCTAAATAGTTTCTAAATTTTTTCCTGAGTTTAGAAATACCCAATGTTTACATGTTCTTTGCTTTTTTTGTAAGTTATAGGGCCATAAATACAAGTAGCACTTTGCTATTTCCAAACCATTTTTTTTTTCAAAATTAGCGCTAGTTACATTAGAACACTGATATCTTTCAGGAATCTCTGAATATCCATTGACATGTACATATTTTTTAAATAAATAGCAGACATATATGACTTTGGCTTTGCTTTTTGGTAATTAGAAGGCCGCTAAATGACGCTGCGCACCACACGTGTATTATGCCCAGCAGTGCAGGGGTTAATTAGGGAGCTTGTAGGGTTAATTTTAGCTTTAGTTGCGTGTAGTAGACAACCCAAAGTATTGATCTAGGCCCATTTTGGTATATTTCATGCCACCATTTCACCGCCAAATGCGATGAAATAAAAAAAAACGTTCCCTTTTTCAAAAACTTTTTCACAAACTTTAGGTTTCTCACTGAAATTATTTACAAACAGCTTGTGCAATTATGGCACAAATGGTTGTAAGTGCTTCTCTGGGATCCCCTTTGTTCAGAAATAGCAGACATATATGGCTTTGGCATTGCTTTTTGGTAATTAGAAGGCCGCTAAATGCCGCTGCGCATCACACGAATGTTATGGCTAGCAGTGAAGGGGTTAATTATGTAGCTTGTAGGGAGCTTGCAGGGTTAATTTTAGCTTTAGTGTAGAGCTCAGCCTCCCACCTGAAACATCAGACCCCCTGATCCCTCCCAAACAGCTCTCTTCCCTCCCCCACCCCACAATTGTCCCCGCCATCTTAAGTACTGGCAGAAACTCTGCCAGTACTAAAATAAAAGGTATTTGGCCTTTTTTTTTTTTAAGCATATTTACATATGCTGATGTGTAGGATCTCCCCTTAGCCCCCAACCTCACTGATCCCCCACCAAACAGCTCTCTAACCCTTCCCCTCTGCCTTAATGGGCGCTATCTTGGGTACTGGCAGCTGTCTGCCAGTACCCAGTTTAGTAAAAAATGTGCCTTTGTTTAAAAAAAATGCCCTTTTCTGTAGTGTAGCTTTCCCCCCCAAGACCAACCCCCCACCCCTTCCAGATCCCTTAGATGCAATTTTTATTGCTTACAAAATTATTATTTCTTTACTTTTAACTTCATATTTTTCTGTAGTGTAGCGGTTCCAACCCGCTCCCGCCCCGTGCATGCGCCCGCCCGCCGCCCCCCGTGCACACGCTCGCGCCCGTGAGCGCCCCCGTAGGTCCCGCCCCCCTAAACTCCACACAGAGCATCAATGGCCACCCACCCGCCTCCCACGTAAGCTCCCACCCACCAACGATACCGGCCATCGATGTCCGGTGCAGAGAGGGCCACAGAGTGGCTCTCTCTGCATCGGATGGCCAAGGGGGGTTATTGCAGGATTCCTCCATATCAAGGCATCACTGCAATAACCAGAAAGCAGCTGGAAGCCATACGTCCTAGGTCGCCATACATCCTCGGTCATTAACTGTATTTTTTTTGAGGACGAATGGCGTACGTCCTTGGTCGTTAAGGGGTTAAACAATCTTTCAATTTACTTTTATCACCAATTTTGCATTGTTCTCTTGGTATTCTTAGTTGAAAGCTAAACCTAGGAGGTTCATATGCTAATTTCTAAGCACTTGAAGGCCGCCTTTTCTCTCAGGGCATTTTGACAGTGTTTCACCACTAGAGGGTGTTAGTTCATGTGTGTCATATAGATAACACTGTGCTCATGCACGTGGAGTTCCAGTGAGCCAGCTATGATTGGCTAAAATGGATGTCTGTCAAAAGAACTGAAATAGGGGGCAGCTTGCAGAGGTAAAAAGTGTATTTATATAACTGTGTTGGTTATGCGAAACTAGGGGATGGGTAATAAAGGAATTATCTTTTTAAACAATAACAATTCTGGTGTAGACTGCCCCTTTAAATACAGAACTGTATTTAAATAGGATAGTCTGCAAGTCATATCTGAAATGAGTGCAGTGATACAGTGGGGGGTACTGGGGAGCAGATGGTTTATGGGTAACAGATAGATAGGGACTATTTTAGCCGGTCATGAAAGAGTTAACTAAGCACTAGATTAATGTGTTATGACATTACAGATAAATAGGACAATACAAAATCAAACAGAGTAAACTTTGCTCTACTAACAGTTAAGACACATAGGCCTAGATTTAGAGTTCGGCGGTAAAAGGGCTGTTAACGCTCCGCGGGTTTTTTTCTGGCCGCACCATAAATTTAACTCTGGTATCGAGAGTTCAAACAAATGCTGCGTTAGGCTCCAAAAAAGGAGCGTAGAGCATTTTTACCGCAAATGCAACTCTCGATACCAGAGTTGCTTACGGACGCGGCCGGCCTCAAAAACGTGCTCGTGCACGATTCTCCCATAGGAAACAATGGGGCTGTTTGAGCTGAAAAAAAACCTAACACCTGCAAAAAAGCAGCGTTCAGCTCCTAACGCAGCCCCATTGTTTCCTATGGGGAAACACTTCCTACGTCTGCACCTAACACCCTAACATGTACCCCGAGTCTAAACACCCCTAACCTTACACTTATTAACCCCTAATCTGCCGCCCCCGCTATCGCTGACCCCTGCATATTATTATTAACCCCTAATCTGCCGCTCCGTAAACCGCCGCTACTTACATTATCCCTATGTACCCCTAATCTGCTGCCCCTAACACCGCCGACCCCTATATTATATTTATTAACCCCTAATCTGCCCCCCACAACGTCGCCTCCACCTGCCTACACTTATTAACTCCTAATCTGCCGCCCCCGCTATCGCTGACCCCTGCATTACACTTTTAACCCCTAATCTGCCGCTCCGTAAACCGCCGCCACCTACGTTATCCCTATGTACCCCTAATCTGCTGCCCTAACATCGCCGACCCCTATGTTATATTTATTAACCCCTAATCTGCCCCCCACAACGTTGCCGACACCTGCCTACACTTATTAACCCCTAATCTGCCGAGCGGACCTGAGCGCTACTATAATAAAGTTATTAACCCCTAATCCGCCTCACTAACCCTATCATAAATAGTATTAACCCCTAATCTGCCCTCCCTAACATCGCCGACACCTACCTTCAATTATTAACCCCTAATCTGCCGACCGGAGCTCACCGCTATTCTAATAAATGTATTAACCCCTAAAGCTAAGTCTAACCCTAACACTAACACCCCCCTAAGTTAAATATAATTTTTATCTAACGAAATAAATTAACTCTTATTAAATAAATGATTCCTATTTAAAGCTAAATACTTACCTGTAAAATAAATCCTAATATAGCTACAATATAAATTATAATTATATTATAGCTATTTTAGGATTAATATTTATTTTACAGGCAACTTTGTAATTATTTTAACCAGGTACAATAGCTATTAAATAGTTAAGAACTATTTAATAGTTACCTAGTTAAAATAATAACAAATTTACCTGTAAAATAAATCCTAACCTAAGATATAATTAAACCTAACACTACCCTATCAATAAAATAATTAAATAAACTACCTACAATTACCTACAATTAACCTAACACTACACTATCAATAAATTAATTAAACACAATTGCTACAAATAAATAAAATTAAATAAACTATCTAAAGTACAAAAAATAAAAAAGAACTAAGTTACAGAAAATAATAAAATATTTACAAACATAAGAAAAATATTACAACAATTTTAAACTAATTACACCTACTCTAAGCCCCCTAATAAAATAACAAAGCCCCCCAAAATAAAAAATTCACTACCCTATTCTAAAATACAAATATTACAAGCTCTTTTACCTTACCAGCCCTGAACAGGGCCCTTTGCGGGGCATGCCCCAAGAATTTCAGCTCTTTTGCCTGTAAAAAAAAACATACAATACCCCCCCCCCCAACATTACAACCCACCACCCACATACCCCTAATCTAACCCAAACCCCCCTTAAATAAACCTAACACTACCCCCCTGATGATCTTCCTACCTTGTCTTCACCATGCCAGGTTCACCGATCCGTCCTGGCTCCAAGATCTTCATCCAACCCAAGCGGGGGCTAGACATCCACTGAAGAAGTCCAGAAGAGGGTCCAAAGTCTTCCTCCTATCCGGCAAGAAGAGGACATCCGGACCGGCAAACATCTTCTCCAAGCGGCATCTTCTATCTTCTTCCATCCGATGACGACCGGCTCCATCTTGAAGACCTCCAGCGCGGATCCATCCTCTTCTTCCGACGACTAGACGACGAATGACGGTTCCTTTAAGGGACGTCATCCAAGATGGCGTCCCTCGAATTCCGATTGGCTGATAGGATTCTATCAGCCAATCGGAATTAAGGTAGGAATTTTCTGATTGGCTGATGGAATCAGCCAATCAGAATCAAGTTCAATCCGATTGGCTGATCCAATCAGCCAATCAGATTGAGCTCGCATTCTATTGGCTGATCGGAACAGCCAATAGAATGCGAGCTCAATCTGATTGGCTGATTGGATCAGCCAATCGGATTGAACTATATTCTGATTGGCTGATTCCATCAGCCAATCAGAAAATTCCTACCTTAATTCCGATTGGCTGATAGAATCCTATCAGCCAATCGGAATTCGAGGGACGCCATCTTGGATGACGTCCCTTAAAGGAACCGTCATTCGTCGTCTAGTCGTCGGAAGAAGAGGATGGATCCGCGCTGGAGGTCTTCAAGATGGAGCCGGTCGTCATCGGATGGAAGAAGATAGAAGATGCCGCTTGGAGAAGATGTTTGCCGGTCCGGATGTCCTCTTCTTGCCGGATAGGAGGAAGACTTTGGACCCTCTTCTGGACTTCTTCAGTGGATGTCTAGCCCCCGCTTGGGTTGGATGAAGATCTTGGAGCCAGGACGGATCGGTGAACCTGGCATGGTGAAGACAAGGTAGGAAGATCATCAGGGGGGTAGTGTTAGGTTTATTTAAGGGGGGTTTGGGTTAGATTAGGGGTATGTGGGTGGTGGGTTGTAATGTTGGGGGGGGTATTGTATGTTTTTTTTTACAGGCAAAAGAGCTGAAATTCTTGGGGCATGCCCCGCAAAGGGCCCTGTTCAGGGCTGGTAAGGTAAAAGAGCTTGTAATATTTGTATTTTAGAATAGGGTAGGGAATTTTTTATTTTGGGGGGCTTTGTTATTTTATTAGGGGGCTTAGAGTAGGTGTAATTAGTTTAAAATTGTTGTAATATTTTTCTTATCTTTGTAAATATTTTATTATTTTCTGTAACTTAGTTCTTTTTTATTTTTTGTACTTTAGATAGTTTATTTAATTTTATTTATTTGTAGCAATTGTGTTTAATTAATTTATTGATAGTGTAGTGTTAGGTTAATTGTAGGTAATTGTAGGTAGTTTATTTAATTATTTTATTGATAGGGTAGTGTTAGGTTTAATTATATCTTAGGTTAGGATTTATTTTACAGGTAAATTTGTTATTATTTTAACTAGGTAACTATTAAATAGTTCTTAACTATTTAATAGCTATTGTACCTGGTTAAAATAATTACAAAGTTGCCTGTAAAATAAATATTAATCCTAAAATAGCTATAATATAATTATAAATTATATTGTAGCTATATTAGGATTTATTTTACAGGTAAGTATTTAGCTTTAAATAGGAATTATTTATTTAATAAGAGTTAATTTATTTCGTTAGATAAAAATTATATTTAACTTAGGGGGGTGTTAGTGTTAGGGTTAGACTTAGCTTTAGGGGTTAATACATTTATTAGAATAGCGGTGAGCTCCGATCGGAAGATTAGGGGTTAATAATTGAAGGTAGGTGTCGGCGATGTTAGGGAGGGCAGATTAGGGGTTAATACTATTTATGATAGGGTTAGTGAGGCGGATTAGGGGTTAATAACTTTATTATAGTAGCGCTCAGGTCCGCTCGGCAGATTAGGGGTTAATAAGTGTAGGTAGGTGTCGGCGACGTTGTGGGGGGCAGATTAGGGGTTAATAAATATAACATAGGGGTCGGCGATGTTAGGGGTAGCAGATTAGGGGTACATAGGGATAACGTAGGTGGCGGCGATTTGCGGTCGGAAGATTAGGGGTTAATTATTTTAAGTAGCTTGCGGCGACGTTGTGGGGGGCAAGTTAGGGGTTAATAGATATAATACAGGGGTCGGCGGTGTTAGGGGCAGCAGATTAGGGGTACATAAGTATAACGTAGGTGGCGGTCGGCAGATTAGGGGTTAAAATTTTTAATCGAGTGGCGGCGATGTGGGGGGACCTCGGTTTAGGGGTACATAGGTAGTTTATGGGTGTTAGTGTACTTTAGGGTACAGTAGTTAAGAGCTTTATAAACCGGCGTTAGCCAGAAAGCTCTTAACTCCTGCTATTTTCAGGCGGCTGGAATCTTGTCGTTAGAGCTCTAACGCTCACTGCAGAAACGACTCTAAATACCGGCGTTAGGAAGATCCCATTGAAAAGATAGGCTACGCAAATGGCGTAGGGGGATCTGCGGTATGGAAAAGTCGCGGCTGTAAAGTGAGCGTTAGACCCTTTAATCACTGACTCCAAATACCAGCGGGCGCCCAAAACCAGCGTTAGGAGCCTCTAACGCTGGTTTTGACGGCTACCGCCGAACTCTAAATCTAGCCGATAGCGTGTTGTGTTATATCTCATTAAGTTTTTCAACTGTTGTTTAACCTCATTAAAAACGTTTTTTTTATTGGGAGGGGCATTAAAATAGTTACTTGATAACTTTTACAAGTTTACATCTATTTTTTTAATGATGAAGGAGTGTGAAGGGTAAGGATATCCGGGATTAGAAAAAAGGCTGAACATTTCCCCCCAACAGATGAGATGGTCATTGAAACAAAAATAAATATTAGTTTGCTAACACAAGAGGCCAATGGCTGACTAACTTAAAGGGACATGAAATTCAATATTAAACTTTCCTGGATCAGGCAGAGCATGTCATTTTGGGAGATTTTCCAATTTTCTTTTTTTTTTTTTTTATCAATTTTGCTTTTTTTCCCCTTGGTATCATTTGTATGGTACCATATCTAGATAGCCTCTGGAGCAGCAATGCACTACTGGGAGCTAGTTTCTGACTGGTGGCTATATGACATCTTGTCATTAGCTCAAGATATGTTCAGCTAGACCTGGTTGCTCTCGAGCTGACTAACTATGTGTTCAACTATTTTTTTTATTTTATTTTTGAGATAACAGATGCATTATTTTAAATATAGTAAACCTGTTTTACCTTACAGAAAATTATATCACACAGATAATTATATCACACAGATAATTGTCTTCATATGTGATCTGTTTCCCCATTTAAGACAGTTTCCAGTGCTAAAGCACAGTAATGCAGCTAGGGTGATTACTGGCTTAGTTTTTTAAACCATTCCAATCCATTTAAATACCCACAAAATCAATTTGCGTAAGGTACATATACAGATGATTAAGGGCTAGATTACTAGTGGTACACTAACTGTTGCGCACAATCAATAAGGGGCTCCTTGCGTGCGTCAGAGGTAGCGCGCGTATTACGAGTTGAGAGTAAACACTTTTGCTTGAGCACAATCAAATTTAACGCGCCTCGAGGTCCAAGGTGTTAGAAAAAAAGACAGGCAAAGGGCTTTAACATAGAGATATATACGTATACAGCTCTAAATATGTGTGTACTATACATGGAAAACCATGTTTATGCAATATTTAAATTTAATAAAGTGTTTAACTGTGTATGTACTGTAAATATTTCACAATCCAATGTTCTTCACATAGGGGAATATGTTCTATGTATTTTTAAATAGATATTCCTATATATATCTGTATATATTACTTATATATAATCATATATATAAATATATATTGGTATAAATATATACTTAACCAAAAAAACATCAGAAATATTCATATTGCATGTCAGGTTGCACGTAGTTGGTTAAACGTGATGTAGTTAGCACGCGAGTATGAGTGGAAAGCGGTCGCAATATTCTATATTCCACTTTTTGCGTGTGTCCGGTTAGTGTTCATGCTCAAACCTTTTACAATAAATAGAGCTGCACTCGTAATCTAGCCCTAAATGTGAAAAAATTATAAGAAACAAATTTATTACAGACAGAGGGTTTTTTAAGTGGTTTTATTATTGCACTGCTGCTTGCATATAATTATGGGGCTGATCACAACCTATTGGCTGATTATTATCAGCAGGTTAATAGCTGCCAATGGGCCCTTTTTGATACCTATGCGATCACAATCAGCTATTTTCATTGTTTACCAGCAGCACTTTTATAGAAGTAGATTGAAAAGCCTCTTCTTTGACTTTGAGTCAGTTTAAAGGGATAGTAAACCCCAAAATTTTCTTTTACGATTCAGATAGAACATACAATTTTAAACAATTTTCCAATTTAATTCTATTATCACATTTTCTTCATTCTCTTGTTATCCATTACTGAAGGGACAACATTGCACTACTGACAGGAAGCTGAAAATATCTATTTAGCCAATCATGAGAGACAAATGTGTGCAGGCACCAATTAGCATCAGCCCCCACTAGTGTATGATATGTGCAAATTCCTTTTTTAACAAGGGATGCTAAGAGAATGAAGCACATTTAAAATAGAAGTGAATTTAAAAGTGTCTTAAAATGACATGCTCTATCTGAATCATGCAAGTTTAATTTTGACTTTCCTATCCCTTTAACATTGAAAAAAATAAAGTGAAAAGATATTACCTGCAAAACATGCCAATCTAGGGCCAGATTACAAGTGGAGCGCAAACATTTGCACGTGAGACATAAGGGCTTACCGTTGGTATTACGAGGTGAAAGTAAATGCGATCGCTTAAGCGCAATCACTATTTACGCTAGAATGATTACCGCAACTTCAGAGCTCTGGTTAACTGTTTCGCAAAACAAAAAAGTTGCACAAAACACATCAAAAATACATTACAAAGTATAGTAACACCTATAATAACACCATCTAATACAAATTAGTACATAAAAATATTACACACAAACGTTATAAAGACTCAAAGATATGAAATCTCAGGTGTTAGACGAAAAAAAAAGGTATGTAAAGGGATTTAACATTGAGATACATACATATACATGTCTAAAGATGGATAGGTATGTGTGTGTGTGTGTGTATATATATATATATATATATGTACTGTATATATATGTCTATTTATGTATGCATATGTATTTATGTAATTAATTATATGTGTATATATACAGATGAAAACATGTAAACAGCATATTAATCTTTAATATAAGTGTATTTACTGTAAGTATTTCACATTCCAATTTTCTGCACATAGAATATGTTCTAAGTATTTTTAAATAGATAGTCCTATATATAATTATGTATGTATATATATATATATATATATATATATATATATATATATATATATATATATATATATATATAGTTATAGATATATTGTACCAGAAAACCATCAGATATATGAAGAACTATGTATTTATGATTATGAATAAATAGAACATATTTTTCTATGTGAAGAAAATTGGTATATGAAATATTAAAATTTTCATGTCGTGTTAGCACACTTGAGAATATGCGTTCTGGTTAGCGCAAGAGTAGGTGTTAGGTATTATTGACTTCTATGGGGGAATATGTGAACACACACATTTAGCTTTTCGTGTTTGTCGGGTTATTGAGCAAGTTAAAACAATGTACTTTCAAATCCTAAAACGAACGCAACACAACAAGCGTAAAAAGCTTACTTTTAGCCCAGTAACACTCTAGCGGGAGGATTAATCCATTTAGCGCTCCTCGTGTAATCTAAACAATGCAAAAAGATGCTCGATAAGTGTTCTCTAATGGATTGGAATTTCTCCCTCTATAGACTCACGTATTGGTGAAGATAACAGTGCATAACCAATGACAAAATGTATGTTTTGCAGGCTTTACATAAACATTACACTTGCTTTAAACAAAAATCATGTGAGATCACCCATCTCTGCTAATGGGCTGGAGCAGGGAGCTAGATTTCTGTTTTATTTGGGAAAATGGTGCTGTTTTCCGCTTGTTTAAAAAAACAGAATAAAATACAGTATAAAATACATGAGATTTTATTGTCTCTTTTGTCAACATAGCATAAACACGTTAGAACTTCAGCACTTGATACAGATCAGCACTAGCGTACATAACAATGTAAGTTATAATGAGTGTATTCATCGTATGATCCGATAAACATCACTTCATGATATGATTCTGTAGCAACACAGAATCAGATAAGGATAATGTATAACTAAGAAATAAATCACTGATACAAAATATAAATTACAATTTCATAACGCTAATTGTCCAGATAGGACCATTGACGGCTAGAATTCTGTGCTATTGACAGGCACCAGCCAGCAAAAAGCAGCCGTACAGCTGATGTTCCTTTCTCTTATTTAAATCATCTTTGTTATTTCAGCATTATAACTTATATCTTTGTTATGTTTGAAAAACCTATAATATAATTGCATAGAGAGCCATTTCCTCTATAAAAAAAAAATGTATTGATCTAAAGTCATTAGAGAAAAAGCCCAAACTCTGACAATAGTATTGACAATATTTTCATAATAACTTGATACTATATTGTATCCATTTCTTGCTTCCAAAGGTCAATAACAATTGATTTGTTATATGGAGATTATAAATATCTCATTTGATTGTGTTGCTGTCTATTCCATTGCAAAATAAGTCCGGCAATTTTACTCCCCCCCCCCCCCTTACAGTCTTTAAATATTTCCCAAAAATCCATTTTTATCATGTTTATTATAAAGCTATCAAGTTTTTGGGGGGACGGTGTCTAAGTCATACTGAATACTCTGCGTCAACATAAAAAAAAAAATTAAACTGTTTTAAATCTGTTGGATAAAAGCAACCATTAAATTCTGAACATAAATCCAAACCCTTCGTTCTTTTTTATTTTGATAAGCATTTAATAGAAATATAAAAAAATAAATTAAAAAAACCTAGTTTAATTATGAATGAGACACAAACCTATATAATCAGTTCTTTAGTTGCATCCAGATAAGGCTACACAAATACAATTCACTGTTAAATAAACATATAATGAATTGCTTGAATTTGCTGCGCTTCAGGGATATATTGTAAAACAAAATGCATAGTTTTTTGCTTTATAAAACAAGGTTGTTCATGTGCTGAAGAAAAAAAGAAATGTTTTATTTTGTTCATCTTTGAGGGGGAAGAGCCACTTCAGTCTCGGCAGTGTCAACAATTCTTATTATACTCTTTGTAGCCTATTCACTAAAGAATAGGAAGATAAGTGAGATATATTGAAAAGCTGCAGAGAACAATGCCTTAGTAAATATAGCAGCTTGTCCACCACTGCAGTGCTGAGAGCTTTTCTCATCAAACATCAAACAGTAAGTATGATTTATACTCAGGGGGATATTTTTGCCTAGACAGAGCAACTAGATCTGCAACTAGGGCAGTATAATTTAGGAGGGTTCAGTATATTTTGAAGGGTAGTTCTATGGCAAGACCTTCCCATTCCTTAACTCTCCAAATGTTTTATTTATTAATTTAATTATAAATTAGTGACCCTGGTTGCCTCTTGGGGTGCATAACCTTTTAAATGTGCTCCTGGCCCCACGTTGTGACAAACATGAGGCACATTTTTTTATATGCATTCCACTTTTTGTACTCCATTTGGCCGAATTATCAAGCTCCGAATGGAGCTTGATGCTCCTGTTTCCGTGCGAGTCTTCAGGCTAAAGACCGACGCTCCATAACCTGTCCACCTGCTCTGAGGCTGCGGACATCAATCCGTCCGATCCTATACGATCGGGCTGATTCACACCCCCTGCTAGAGGCCAATTGGCTGAGAATCTGCAGGAAGCGGCATTGCATAAGCAGTTCACAAGAACTGCTTGTGCAATGATAAATGTGTGATGTGCTGCGGACATGATACGCTACATTGTATCATGTCCGCTCGCACTTACATAAATCGGCCCCCATATCCCTTTAAAGAAACATGGAAGATATATGAATTCAACTAAAAATGAAACCCCACTATAAAATGGCTAGTTATGCATATTAAAAATAATCAAATTATTTTCATTATATTTTGCCTGATTTTCCTATAATTTAGTGGCACTTACGTGATCATCTTTTCATTTTTTTCCCACCGTTACACCAACTTTTCCCTAAAGCTTATTTCTACACCATCATGGTGATAATCTTTCTGAAATATAAATTACTGATCATGTTTGGCATTATTACAGAACACAATGCCAATTCTCTCTGGCAGGGGTCACAATGGAAATACCTATGTCATTTAGGTAAAATAAATAAAGCTCTGCAGGGCTTTATAACCACACCTGTCACTTGAGGCTAATAATTGTATGCCCTAATACACATTTGGGGTCTTACTGCTCTAGGACTGAGGCTATATCCCACTGTGATGCCAGCCACTAAATGGCTGTATCATCTCTGACTTCTATTACAAAAACACACTGAGGAGCCTTACTGGAACCTGTTGATAGTCCATAGACTAATGCTTTCAGAGTCAACCGACAGTGATGCATTCATTTCATTACATTACTACCAAGTTTTTTTTACGGGTCTGAGGATCTAAAGCTCTCTGCTCAGACGAGATGATCTAAAAAGTATCGTTAGTATGGGGAGGTCCCTCAAATAATTGTAAAAATGCAATCTGAAGGAGAGAATCCCACATTAAATACAAGGTATAAAAAAATAAAATAATCCCAAAGAGTTTGCGCGATATCTCTCCACGCTGGCGAGTTTTAATCACTGGTGTCTAACTAAATGAGAGGTAGATTTATAAAACATATGAAAGACATTGTAATGCTATGTACAAATAAACACCTTTGAAAAAGTATTACGGACTTTAATGTGAATTTTTATTTTAGGCAAACCTTTTTTTTTTTTTTTAACAATCAGTATTATGAGGGTAATAAAATTAAATTAACTTCCTCTAAGGAAGAGGTGAACAGGCTGAAAAACTGGTTCCTAACAAGTTGAACAATGATAATAGCAGTGTTTGCATGATTTGATATTCCTTTAAAAAACTAAAATAATGTTTTTGAAATTAAGTGTATTTGGGATACAAATATAACATTTGACCTGCTTAACATGGAATTAACCCCTTAAGGACCGGGCATTTCAGAATAAAACTTCCCCAAAAGACCAGAGCATTTTTAGCATTTTTGCCATCACTACATTTAAACAGAAATAGAGCCTTGTTTTTTTTATTTACCTATCAAAACTATATATATATATATATATATATATATATATATATATATATATATATATATATTTAGTAGACAACCCAAAGTATTGATCTAGGCCTATTTTGGTATATTTCATGCCACCATTTCACCGCCAAATAAAAAAAATTGTTAACTTTTTTACAAACTTTAGGTTTCTCACTGAAATTATTTACAAACAGCTTGTGCAATCATGGCACAAATGGTTGTAAAAGCTTCTCTGGGATCCCTTTTGTTCAGAATTGGCAGACATATATGGTGTTGCCATTGATTTTTGGTAATTAGAAGGCCGCTGATTGCAGCTTAAGTACTGGCAGACAGTCTGCCAGTATGCAATTTTACTAGGGATGGGCGAATGTGCAAATTTTCGAATTTCGAATGTAGAACGAATGTTATTACCGAAATTCGAATTCTAAATTCGAATGTCCATAAGAACGAATATTCTTAAAAATTCGAAAATCGAATGTTATTTACAGTTTTCGAATGTCACTTTCGAATTCGAATGTTTATAATTATATCGAATGTCTACATTCGAAATTTGAATTTTTCGAATTTGAATATAAATTCGAATTTTTCGAATTTGAATATAAATTTGAATGTTCGAATTTGAATATTGCATAATTCGAATATTACATTTAAAAGCATTAGAAATACTATTACAATCTAAATTCGAATTTTTCGAATTCGAATACACGTATTGCATAATAATATTACATTTAAAGAAAAAAAGCATTAGAAATACTATTACAATCTAAATTCGAATTTTTCGAATTCGAATATTGCATAATTTGAATATTACATTTAAAGAAAAAGCATTAGAAATACTATTACAATCTAAATTCGAATTTTTCGAATTCGAATACACGTATTGCATAATTCTAATATTACATTTAAAGAAAAAGCATTAGAAATACTATTACAATCTAAATTCGAATTTTTCGAATTCGAATATTGCATAATTCGAATATTACATTTAAAGAAAAAGCATTAGAAATACTATTACTATCTAAATTCGAATTTTTCGAATTCGAATACACGTATTGCATAATTCGAATATTACATTTAAAGAAAAAGCATTAGAAATACTATTACAATCTAAATTCGAATTTGTCGAATTCGAATATTGCATAATTCGAATATTACATTTAAAGAAAAAGCATTAGAAATACTATTACAATCTAAATTCGAATTTTTCGAATTCGAATATTTTCGAATGTAATTGTAAAATTCGAAACCGAACATTCGAAAATCGAATGTTAGAATGTTATGTAAACATTCGAAATTCGATTCGAATGAATGTGTTAAAATTCGTGCCGTTTTTCGAATGTTGCGAAACATTCGCCCATCCCTAAATTTTACACCTTATTTTAAAAAATTATAGAAAACAGAGTACTGGCAGACAGCTGCAAGTACATAAGATGTTGGGAATTAGTTAGAAGGGGGAGGGTTAGAGAGCTTTTTAGGAAGAATCAGGGAGGGGGGAAGGTAAGGGGGTATCCTCTTACCTTCCCCCCCTCCCTGATCCTTCCTAAAAAGCTCTCTAACCCTCCCCTTTCTAACTAATTCCCGGCATCTTAGGTACTTGCAGCTGTCTGCCAGTACTCAGTTTTCTATAATTTTTCATTTATTTTAATAAATACCCCCTCCCCCTCCAAGACCGTTTCCCTACCCCTCTAATTCCACCCTCCACTCTAGGATCCCCCTCCCCATCCTCCCCCCTCCCTTCTTCCCCCTCCTAGCTGGTCTCAGCATTTAGCATTTTTTGCTCTCAGCATTTAGGATTGCTGTAGTGTAGTGGTCCCACCCATTCCTGCCCCCCTCCAGTGATAGGCTGCCCACCTGCCTCCCTCCTAACTCTCAGGCACCACCAACAATCGTTAACCATGTTAGCTTATTCTCCACATAGACGTCAATGAAGAGTGCAGAATTTAAAACTAATACTTATCGCTCGCATGCTAACCCAACAGGAGTTATTAATATTTCGCATTCTAATGTTCTTCACATACAGAAAAAAATTTTTTTTCATGTAAATATATTTTTCTATATATAGCTGTATTTATCTATACCTATATTTTTTATTCCTATATATCAGATTTATATAGAAATATATATTTTGTAATAAAAATAAAAAAAATTCTATGTGAAGAACATAGGAATGTAAAATATGCATAACTCACATAGGGTTTCACGCTTTAGCCCTAACGCGGTAAATATAAAAAACTATTGATAATAATTATTAAAAATTATTCTAGATACTGTAAAAAATGCTAAATAATCTATAGAACATATATATATATATATATATATATATATATATATATATATATATATATAAATTATTTTTTAACAGTATTTATTATACTTTTAAAAATATTTTTTTATTTTATATTTAATATTTAACCCCGTAATGACCAAGGACGTACAGGTTATGTCCTACAAAAACTGTCACTTAATGACCAAGGACGTACCCTGTACGTCCTCAGGGGCTTCAAGCGGTGGAAGCGATCGTGATCGCTTCCAGCCGCTTTCAAGGTATTTCAGTGATGCCTCAATATTAAGGAATCACAGCAATAACTTTTCTTACCCACCGATGCAAAGAGAGCAACTCTCTCTGCATCGGGCAGCGAGGGTGCAGATTGTTGGTGGGTGGGAGCCATAGCAGGTAGGCGGATGGGCGGGCTATCGCTGGAGTAGTTCCGGCTGCTGTTCCGGGAGTGTGCTGACGGAGGCAGGAGTGTGCAAATGAAGGGGGGCGGGAGCGAGCATGCGAGGGGGTGCATGAGCGAGACTGCTACACAGCGCACAATGCCTAAGGGGTAGGAGAGTGAGGGAGGGGAGGATATTGAGGGGGCAGCTAAACTACGGAAAAATGGGGTAAAAAAAATATAAAACTAAAAAAGAGCAAATTTAATTAGAAACTGGGTACTGGCAGACAGTACCTAAGATGGCCACAAATAGGAAGAGGGGGGAGGTTAAGAGAGCTGTTTGAGGAGATTGTGGAGGTTGGGGGGGGTTAGGGGGGAACCTACACTGCAGTAACTATTTATATACTAAAAAAATTCTAAAGAAAGAGCTTTTATTTTAGTACTAGCAGACTTTCTGCCAGTACTTAAGATGGTGGTGACTATTGTGGGATGGGGGAGGGAAGAGAGCTGTTTGAGAGGGGTCCGAGAGGGATCTGGGGGTGGGATTTGTCAGGTGGGAGGCTGATCTCTACTCTAAAGCTAAAATTAACCCTACAAGCTCCCTAATTAACCCCTTCACTGCTGGGCATATTACAAGAGTGGTGCGCAGCAGCATTTAACGGCCTTCTAATTACCAAAAAGCAACGCCAAAGCCATATATGTCTGCTATTTCTGAACAAAGGGGATCCCAGAGAAGCATTTACAACCATTTATGCCATAATTGCACAAGCTGTTTGTAAATAATTTCAATGAGAAACCTAAAGTTTGTGAAAAAGTTAAAGATTTTTTTTATTTGATCGCATTTGGTGGTGAAATGGTAGCGTGAAATATACCAAAATGGGCCTAGATCAATACTGAAGGGTTATTCATGGATTTCTGACAGATATCAGTGTTCCAATGTAACTATCGCTAATTTTGAAAAAAAAATGGTTTGGAAATAGCAAAGTGCTACTTATACTTATTGCCCTATAGCTTGCAAAAAAAGCAAAGAACATGTAAACATTGGGTATTTCTAAATTCAGGACAAAATGTAGAAACTATTTAGCATGGGTGTTTTTTGGTGGTTGTAGATGTGTAACAGATTTTGGGGGTTAAATTTAGAAAAAGTGTTTTTTTCCATTTTTTCATCATATTTTATAAAAAAAAATTATAGTAAACTATATGATATGATAAAAATAATGGTATCTTTAGAAATTCTATTTAATGGCGAGAAAAACGATATATAATATGTGTGGGTACAGTAAATGAGTAAGAGGAAAATTACAGCTAAACACAAACACAGCAGAAATGTAAAAACAGCCCTGATCCTTAAGGGTAAGAAAACTGAAAAATGGTCTGGTCACTAAGGGGTTAAAGAAGGTGTGTTAAGATTACTACCGCATTAGACATAAAGAGCTAAACTTGAAGAGGGTTGAGAATATTTTACATTACTATGTTCTTTAACTAGAAAATATATATTTCTATATATATTTGATAATTGTAATGTAAAATATATATATATATATATATATATATATATATATATATATATATATATATACATATATATCTATAGGAATAGATATATAGGTATAAATATATACATATATACATATATATATATATATATATATATATATATATATATATATATATATATATATATATATATATATATATATAGAATAATATATTTACAGTAAAAATAAAATGTTCATGTATGTGAAGAACATTGGAATGTTCAATATGTACAGTAAATATACAGTAAAACACATAAATACATATGTGTATATATATATATATATATATATAGGCTTGAAATAACAGAAGTCTCCAGAGCGAAGTAAAATCCAAAAATTCTGTTTTCATTTTAGTGCTTTTGGTACTTTCATGTTATTTTACCACAAGTGGATTATAATAAAGAATTTTTGGATTTTACTTCGCTCTGGAGACTTCTATTATTTCAAGCCTATCCATTTCCAGGACTTCCATGAGCGAAGGGAAGCTTGCACACTCTTTACTCTGAGCCCCGTCTAATTACCTTCTACCCTGGTGTAGGAATAGCCCGGTTGTGTTTGAGACGGGCGTTGATTGGCTGGTGGACACCACGTGGGCGGACGCGCCTCCAAGAGTCTTGTGGATTACCTCTGACGAAACGGACGGACTAACTTTCCCGGTGTAACCGAGTCCCTGGAGACACGAAGGTAGTGGTGAGTGGGCTCAGCTAAGGCTGTGGTGGGCACGGGTTGTCCTGCACGGACCCATTCATATACCGCACATATCTTTACACGGACACCGTTTGTGATAGCTAAGGTCTGAGCTTTCTCAGAGTCAAAGTGCAAAAGGAAAAACGGCTGCAGGGCTACAAGCCTACTCAGTCCAACGAGTAAAAGGGTACAGTGCAAAGCAGAATTAAAAGTAAAAAGGCTTTATTTTGTAACACTTAAAAACAAGTAGAGCCGTAGCTCAAAATGAAAGCATACACTGACAAAAGGGGTAACAGTGCAGCACAGCAGACATGTTTCGTGTGTCCTCAGCACACTTGTTCACTGCTATGTGAGTCTCAGAGTCACTTTAACAGCCTTTACTGGACTTAACTAATACGGGCCAGAGGTATTTTACTTAGAGTGTTTGCTCTTATGTTTAACGGTTGTGTGAACTACTCTCTTCATTGACATATATATATATATATATATATATTACATACACACACATATACATATTTGGATATGTGTTTGTATATATACAATATAGCCATTTACAATCCTTGTCATATACCATATACCTTTTAACACTTATAACTTTTTTTTAATAATATGTATCTTTTATATTTTTATAAAGTATTTATGTGATTAATTTTTTTATCAGATAGTGTTTATATGAGTGTAACTGTAATTTCCAATGTATTTATGATGTGTTTAGTACAATTTTTTGAACACACTACCCTTTACATGTGGTTTTCAGTCAAGCTAATCCAATGAGCATAAAATGTGATTGCTTTCAACTTGTAATAGAAGCGCTATTTCTGTCGCTGGTAAATAGGCGATATCGCTCGCGGGCAACAGATAGCGCACCACTTGTAATCTAGCCCTATATTGAGATAATAATAAACCATTCCATGCTACCACTTTTTGGTGTCCCATAGAAAGAATCATTCCCACAAAGAAATTGGAAACTTCAATACCTATCCATCCAGTGAATAAAACATTACATTGCAGACACTGATTTTTATTCCCCCATTGTAAAATACTCCACTACACCATTAACCCCTAAACTACCAAAAGCCCCACTGCAAAGTACCTCACTACACTATTAACCACTAAACTGCCACAAACCCTATAGCATAATGCCCACTAACCTCTAAACCCCCAACCAGCTAACCCCCCTAACCTAACACCCCTTAACTTACCAAAGAAAAAAAAAACAAGATTACTGTGGGGGGAAAAAACTACATTACTGGGGGAAAAAACATAACATTACATGAAAAAAACCTAACATTATTTAAAACAAAAAGCTACCATTGCAGACTACAGGATTTAGCTCTTTTGCTGGCAAAAAAAATCCTATTAAAAAAAAAAACTCACCCAAAAAAAGCCTATCACTAAACGCCAAAGATTGTACTTGCCAAAGTTGAATCCAGCTCCTACATGGTGGCAGAGGTCCATCTTCATCCCGGCAGTGGTCTTTTATCTTCATCCATCTTCTTTTTATTCTTATGTAGGAGCCAAAGTTGAATCAGGCTCCTACATGGCGGCAGAGTTCTATCTTCATCCCGGTGGTGGTCTTTTATCTTCATCCATATTCTTTTCTTCTTATGTTCGGATCTTCCATCCCCGACGTCCACTTCATGCGGTCACTCGCCACACACTGAATTTTGAATGTGAAGTACTCCCTTTATATAGGGGTTTCCTTGCATTCCTATTCGCTGATTTTTATTTTCAAATTCAAATCAGCCAATAGAATGAAAGATTTTTCTATTGGTTGATTTAATTTTGAAAATGAAAATTAGCCAATAGGAATGCAAGGGTACCCCTATATAAAGGGAGTACTTCACATTCAAAATTCAGTGTGTGGCGGGTGACTGCATGAAGAGGACATCAGGGACGATGAATCACCACCCCCACGTAGAAGCCTGATTCAACTTTGGTGAGTACTATCTTTGGGGTTTAGTGATAGGCTTTTTTTTATTTTGTATTTAGAATAGGTTTTTGTTTAGGTTTTTTTCCTGGCAGCAAAAGAGCTAAATGCCAACCAAATTCCATTTTCAGGGCAATTTGTACAGTAGTTTTTTTGGGGGGGTTACTTGTAGTGTAGAATAGGTTTTTGTTTTCTTTTTTGAAAAATAATTATTTATAATATTCTTCTACAAAAGGCCCTTCTAAGGACTATTGCTATAGTTTAGTGTTAGTATAGGGGTTTTTTTATTTTGGGGTGGGGTTTATTTTAAGTGGGGCTTTAGTTTTAGAATAGGCATTTCTGTTTTTTTTTGGTGATAAGTTAGTTTTTTATTTTCTGTAATAGTAGCTTTTTTCATGTAATGTTAGGTTGTTTCCCCCCCCCCCAGTAATGTTAGTTTTGTTTCCCCCAGTAATGTTAGTTTTTGTTGTGGTGTTAGGTTTGTGGGGTTAACTGGTTAGGGGGTTTAGATGTTAGTGGGTATTTTGCCATGTTTAGGGGTTAATAGTGTAGAGGGGTATTTTGTGATGGGGATTGTAGCAGTTTAGGGGTTAATAGTGTAGAGCAGTGTTTCTCAACCGCTGTCCTCAAGTACCCCCAACAGTCCTGGTTTTCATTATAGCTTAACCAGTGCACAAGTGAAGTAATCAGCTGATCAGTAACCAACCTGCTTGCATCCATTAGATGATTATTTCACCTGTACTCTAGTTCAGCTATAATGAAAACCAGGACTGTTGGGGGTACTTGAGGACCGTGGTTGGGAAACACTGGTGTAGATGGATATTTTATGATGGAGGTTGTGGCGGTTTAGGGGTTAATAATGTAGAGGGGTATTTTGCAATGGGGTTGTGGCAGTTTACGGGTTAATAGTGTAGCGGGGACTTTGCAGTGGGCAATGTAACAGTTATGGGGTTAGTAGAGGAGTGCACGAGTATGGGTGTTTATTTCTCATTCCATTAAAGCCTATGCGGGAGTAATTTAACGCTGTCGCGATATTCTAACTTTGGCTCTTCGTGCGTGTCAGGTTAGTACGAAAGCAAAAAAAAATGCTTTCAACTTGTAATACGCGTGCAACCCGATGTCGAACAGAGTTAGCATGTGAGTAGGAGAGATAAATAGCACTCCACTCGTAATCTAGCCCTCAGTATGATCACTATCTCCTACAGAATTATCGCCGTCTACAGAATGAGTAACCTTTTTAAGGCCTGTGTCCCTCATCTCTCTTTTTTATTGTCTTAGAACAGTTTCATCTCACTGTACCCCTTTTTTTATCCACAAAAGAACAAAATAGTTTAGCATTACAAGAGCCATCTAAGAATTGACTAACCTGTCCATATAACTATTTTTCCTTATGTACTAAGTATCAAAATTGTTGTGCAGTTTACCCCTTTTTTATATCACTGATGGATGGTATTGCTGTATGGAAACACTCTTTGTAAATGTTTTAACATATAAAGTTTATCTAACATTTTTTTAATGTATGGGTATGTGTGATAAGTGGTTTTATATGTGTTTTATAATTCACTTCTATTTTCCCATTTTCTTTTTTCCCTTGGTATTTTTTGTTGAAGAAACATTATGTATGACACATAGGAAGCATCATATACCCCAATTTTTTTAATACATTTTAACATTAGGGGGTCCATTGACTTTATAAAGTTCTCTGGGCTGGTGAGAGTCTATAAGAATGCTTGCTAGCCCTTCTTTTTCTCTGATGAAATTAAATAAAGCCACTTTTTTCCCCTGAAAACAGGGTGTCTCACTAAGGGGTGTATACAGCATTTTGGTATGGGAACACGATGCATACATTACAAAACTGCACATTTAAATGCGGAATATATAAATTATACAAAACAAATATTTGAATCATTCACGCAACAATATGCAGGAAAAAAATTGTATGGTTAAGGTGCATCAAAAATCATAAGAAATTGGTCACCAAAAATGGTATTTTATCAAAAATGTAAAATTTGTATGTAGATTACACATGAATAAATGGTATTCAATAAGCATGGCTTAATTCGTAATGTAAGTACACTGGGTGTGCACAAAACACAAAGACATTTGTACTTATAAAGGGTAATTGTTGTTTTTTCGTAAAATACAAACATTTTCACAAACATTTTCACACTACAAATCTCACGTTTTTTTTCTTTACAGTTAAAAGTTGGCGAGTTTTTACCAAAATACTCAAAACACTAATTACTTGAAAGGAAAACATATGCAGATATGAAAATTAAAGGTACAGGCACTAAAAAAGTGTGATTTGATTTGTATTAAGCATAATATTCAAGTTTTAAAAGACGTTGGTTTCCCCCTCTGTACTTCGCCCTCCATTTTGAACTTTTACTTAACAGAGAGCTCTCATTATTGAGACATCTCACCATTGCATGGATAGCCCCTTTTTTATAGAATTTAATGAGGGCTGCCCTGTGAGTGTCGGCATGGAAAACTTTGTCTAGACCTGCAAATTTGACAGAATCTGTCCCTATATCCTTCTGTTAATAATATCTCGTTGACACTTACTGGCCTAAAATTATAAAGCAATATTATAGTTTTTAATAGATGTGTACAGACAAAAAAAATGTTTTGGACAAATCACTCATCACTGAAAAAAACTAATTTCTTTCTTTTTGTCCAATATTAGTTTTGACAACACTATTCGTTAATGAATGGAAATGTGTTAACCCCTTATTTCTCTATTGGGAATGCCTTCATGGCAGCAGAGGAGCAGCTTGAACTTAAAGTTAACATACTGGCTAGAGCTATTGCTACAAGTCATCAGCAGCACACAAAAATGTAAATTTATTTTTTAATGGGGTAAAGATTGTTAATAATAAAAGTAAAGCTTTCATACTTATTGTTTTAAACAGGAATTAATTAATTGACTGACAAGAAGACAGACAAATTAGTAATTTTATGTATTCATCCAAATCCGAAAGCACATGTCTAGTTTGTAAGCCTTGATGTGCATCGTGACTGAACTTAAGCCTTAATTACATAGATAAAATGTGCTGCTTTTAAAACAATACCTATAAAAGTATATTAGCAGTGTGTATATACGGTCTAGTACTAGAAACAAAACAGTAGAAAAATCTGTTAAATTCAGAGAAATCTAATAAAACAGCAACTCCAGTAAAATACAGCCTGATATATAATTCATTTTTCTAAAATGATATAGTCAACTCTTGTTAACAGCTATTTACAGGGACTAAGTTGGGTTTTATTAGAAGATTATTGAGGGATTGAAGCACTAAAATTGTAATAAATTCCTTCTTGTCTTTGGTCATGGGACAGAAACCTGTTTACCTAATAGCGTGTCTATAGGTAGTAAGTGGGAGTGATCTAGATATATCATCTATAAAGTCAATATTGCCTCATATTGTGTTTACAGAGACTTTTTTTTATGAGTTAATACGTGCGGTGGCTAATGTCGCAAGCCATTACAAAATTCCACAGAAGGTAATATTAGTTTTTACCACTTTACTGCAGAAGCTAGCAGCAGTGTCACTGATATATACAAACGTGACAAATGTAGAAACAATTTTTACAAAAATGTAAAAGCAAAGATTACTAAGGTATTACATTATGATACAGAAAAAGTAAATAATTTTTAAGTTAGCGAAAACACATTAGAAAATATTTCTTTTATTTCTGTTACAAAATGTTCCTCGTTCTCTGGGTATCCTTTGTTGAAAAGCATATCCTGATGAGCTCAGGAGCAGCAATGCACTGCTGATGATTGGTGGCTACACACATATGCCTCTTGTCATTGACCAGATGTGTTCACTTCAGCTAGGTTCCTGAAGTGCATTGCTGGTCTGAATTTTAACTATTTGTTTAACCCATTTGCAGGGTTAACACACAGTTATATGGTAGCAATAGTACAATAATAAGATGATCTAATGTATAAAGTATTTTCTTTTTGCAATTTTAAGTCAGTTTAACCCCCATAGCTTTATCCTGAAACACATAAGAACTCCTGTTATAGCTGATAGAAAAAAAAACATAACAGAGAAAGGAATGAGTTAAAGGGAAGTGTGTTAATATTGACCTTGGTAGACAAACATAAACAATGGTATGAACACTTTCCCCATACTATAACCAATTGCATCAGACAATAATACAGGGTATTTTAGAGTCATTTGGCAAGTTTGTGACTAGAGAATATTAGACAGATGGCATTATGTGCCACTTTACCTATTAAAGACTAACTGATTCAGGGAGATGAGGCAGTAGCCTCTGGGAAGTTCTGCAGTTCCTCTCTAGTATTCATTGCTAATGGTGACAGTTTTTTTTCCTGGCGTCAGTGGTAATAAACAGAAATAGCCTTTGTTTACACACCTTCATTTGTTGCGTGAGCTTTGACTTAATTGGCTGTGTTAGCCACCATAAAACTAAATGGAAAACATCTACTAACTGTCCAGTTCCTAGTCGCCAACCTTTCCCCAACTAATACCTTGTCTGAAGGTCAAATGTTGTTTGAAATTAAAATAATTGGGTGGGGAGTAAAGTAAAATTGTACAATACAAGAAGTACAATTCATTCAATGGAGACCTGTGTAGTTGCACCATAGTCATGCTTTGTAAAATGAGGATGTGCTACTTGAGCACTCATATGCTGCTACATTTATATGTTAGAAATGCCTGTAATTTCAACAACATTAACTCGGGTTAGAAACACATACTGGTTGTACACAACAGCAAGTCTGTTATTATGGATATTTCCATTTCTTAGCAATACTCATTGAATCAAAATCATCATACAACAGAAATTAAATTGTATCTGTGCATTAAGCATCTATCAATTATTTAGTGGCTTAAATTGACATTGAGAGCTAATTTATCGCGCCCATAAATGGGCAAATTTGCCCGTTTACATGCGCGCAATAAAAAAACAGCCATTACAAGTGGCACTCCGGAAATTAACCAGAGATCAGATCTTTGGTTAATGTTCTAAATGTCCCTCAATTTTCCCCAAAATACAGTGTACTGTAGTTTAGTGCGTATATTTATGTGTTAATATGTGTATAAACATGTGTATAAACATACATTCATATACAAATATGCTGTGATAGGTTCTCATTCAGTGTCTCACGGCATGAAAACGAGGCACCCATTGGAGCCTAAGGAAGCGCTCTCTCGTGAGCGCAATGCTTCCGTGCAATGCAAATGGGAAGTCGCATTCACATTGCACTTAACTTGTAATACCAGTGCACATTTGCATGCGCTGGTATTACTGAGTAGAACGCAAATATTGCGCTCACATAAGCAATATTTTACGCTCCACTTGTAATCTAGCCCTAAGAGGGGGAACTAACTTGTGAAAGATGCACCTGACAACCACAACAAATATCTGAGCACAATCTACCTAGATGTGTTATCCTTCTGCACAGTATGAAGGTGCATAATACTTCCTTCATCATAGGGGAGCCTGAATGAACTGCAATTTACCCTCCCTGTCTAACATTCTGGAATGTCAGTGTTGTATGTCCAGTGCACTA
>NC_069499.1:554195482-554262982 GCF_027579735.1 Bombina bombina | reverse complement strand
AAAATCAACATTGTATTACCTTATCTCTGCTATATCCCACTGGGAGTGTAAGTTCTTCTGCTGCCTGTGTTTACAAAGATTATCTATAGCTTGGACCTGCGGCCACAAACTTTCAGAATAGGTGGGGATACCACATGCTAAATCAACTATTTCAAAATTTTGAGTAAACTGTCCCTTTAATACAGCTTGGTCTTGTGGCCAAAAACTTTCAGGACGGGTGGGGATGCCAGAGGCTAAATACACTAATTCAAATGCCAATATAAGGTTAATGGAAATACTTGTAAACAATTTAATACATTCCAGCAGGCAAAGTGGATCATTGGGAACAAATTAAAGGGTAGATTTTTTTTTAGTAAACTGTCCCTTTAAATCAGATTGGCTGATGTCATAAATCATGTGATTATGCATTTCCCAATCAAAAGTGGTGGAAAATTTCACTAATTTGTGGGTTGTTTAGGAGTTCGAGTATTCCGTCCAATTCGATGCGAAATGCAGTGGGACTTGTATTACATGCATTAAACATGGTGAAATTAGATTGATCGAAAAAAGGAAGTTAGCTATAGTATGTAATGTATTTATTTTATTTGTATCCCTATATCTACTTTTAAAATGAATCTGTCCATTGAAATTACATGTGATTATAATATTATTATTTAACATATTATTTAGATACTGGACATGTGATTTAGAAAGAGTATACAATTGTAATTAACTTTCTAATCTACATAAATATGTAATACGATAAATTCCCTTGCAGCATCTAACATAACCTATCTGGGTTTTCAGACTCCAATTGATTTCTATGGCATTCACAGCCTCAAGGGTGGCGGTTTGAACAATAGGTACGCTGCGGCGGAAAAGACGTGAGCGTACCTGTTGAATGTTTGATAAATTGGGAATAGGGTCAAATAGAGTCAAATGTGAATTCAAAACATATGGACTGACGCAAGCATCTATCTGCGTTGGATTGAGATCACGGAAGCGTATATTACGTCACATATTTCAACATTTGTCGATGTTGATGCTTTGTTAATTACGGTGGATTCAATTTGTGGCGAATATGATGCAAGATTCAAGCGGATTCCATCGTATTATCAGTTGAAGCTTTGATAAATCGGCCCCCAAGTGTAAACAACAACATCTTATCTCATGTATGCAATATTTACGTCATTATTATTATACAGCAATTTTTAATACTTTTATGCACAGTACCTTCAGAAACATAGCACAGTACTGTAATCAAAAAGGTAATATTTCTTGTTTTAATACATATAGACTTTTATTTGCATTTTAGAGCACAAAAAACAAACGAAAGACACAAGCAGAGAAGATTGTGACTTGCAGGTGGGAGAAATAGTAATTTTTCATAATTTTATTTTTAAAAAAAATATTAATTAAATTTCAGATAAAAATAAGTTTGTACTTTTAAATATAATTTTGATGTATTTTGTGCAACTTTTTAGTTGAGCATAACAGTTAAACAGAGCTCTCAAGTCGCGCTAACCCAACGAACATTAATTTCTATTGCGGTCAGGTGAACGCGTTTACTTTTAAAATGTAATACGCATGCTACTTCCGACATGTGCAAGAGCCGTGATAAACCCCTTATCACTTGTACGCAGCAGTTAGCGTGCCACTTGTAATCTAGCATTATATGTCCAATATATAATCGTTCCCAGTGACATCATAATCGGAGCAATATTCTGGACAAGAAGCCTCATATTGGACATTACAAAATGTATTTTTTGTGAAGGGAGATCGTCAGCTTATTGGAGAAAAACAATGAGCTATTTTACCAATATTTTAATCTCTCTTTTGTTGTTTTTTTTATGTGCCACCTTTGGTTCCTCTAATGCACAACAGTTTTTAACCCGACAGCACCTAAAAAAAAAGATATATTTATATCTGATTTACAAAAAACTTTATTGTTTCTAATAATGTTCCACTTGTTATTTTTATAAGGATATAAAAAACTTCTTATAAATGTGTATTCTGAAACTCTTCTTGATATTATCTGTTCATTTAATTTGCTTATTCATATCCACTGATAAGAAATCTTTCATAAGGTAGCAGTATTATATTTTGAACAAATCTTGACAAAAATTAAAAGAAATATTGTTTGTGACAATATAGCCTTGCCTGCCCCTCTCACCGTTGGTTGAGTTGCTACCATGAACATATTCAAATTTCTGATGATGGGGTTGTTATAAGCTTCCTAACATCTCTCATTCTTCTTGTAACATATTAGTTTATTTAACAAGTTATGTTGAATATCTGTCGACAACTTAATTTCATTGCAGTTTGCTCATGAATATAAGGATGGTAATAAAAACAAAAAAGATTAATTTGCCTTTTTAGATTTTGTCAGAAAAAAAGTTAATTACTCTTTTTACAAAAACATTGTCATTCATTATTTTTAATTTACAATAATATGCCTTTAAGTACATTATGTTAAAATATATTTCAATAAAAAAAATTCCAAGAACTGATTTTTTTTTTACATTTACAGTAAGTGTTTACATGAAATATAATATATTAACCACTCTACTGCTGGAAGTAATAGAAGTGTAAAATAATAGCTTTTTCATTCAGCTGAGGAGTTAAATATCCCTAATTACTGTATGGGATCTGGCCTATATACATGCACAAGGATTATGGACACGTTGCAATGATTAACCCACTTTAAGAAAGAATGAGTGTTATTTTTTCCACTTTCCAGAAAATTGCGCAGACTGAAACACCTCAGGTAGAAAGTGCTTAAGTATTGAATTTCCTTCAGAAAAAATACCATCTTAAATTTTTACTTAAATTGCCTTTTAAGAAAATAGTTAGAATAAGTAACTCTTAATGTTCAAGACTTGATCTTTGAAAATAATTATGCAGAATTTTGATGGCCTCTAAGTGGTAATGTCAACTAGCATTTTAAATGGTTTCAGTTACAAAGCTTCGGTCAGGTCTGTTTTAATGGCATTATTTTGAATTAGCCATAGTTGCAAACATGTAAAATAAATATGTTAGTTAAGGGATAGATGCTATTAAAGATGCTATTTAAGTCTATTGGGAGCTACATTTTTGGCTGTTTTTCAAGCAACAATGCTACTTTTCGATTTGGCGCAATCACAATAACACGGTTTTGGCTAAATCTCACACTTGCAAACAGGTTTTTGGATCCTTGAAAAAAGCCCTATTTACCCTTTGGCGCTAAAAAGACCTTGGTAATCACAATATGCTTTTGGTTCACGTTTCCACATTTTTTCGAGACGATTTTTCAATTATCGAATTTGCCACTTGATAAGTCCTCAGAAGGGCTTTTCAGACACCTGTAGTGTTAGACCAATCTACAGCTATTTCCAAACAGGTTCTAAGCTTTGAAATGGCCACTGGAGACATTCTAGAGGATTATTAACATACATGGTGTTGATTCATTAAAGCTTCATTCATACCGATATGCTGTATACAGTCAATAGGGCACATTTACATATGTATAGTGACATGTACAGAAGTAGATAGGATGACTACGTGATATCAAGTACAACTAAAGGCATCTGCAGGCAAACTCACTACAGGACACCAACATCTAGGTTCATTATATTGCATTTCATTATATTTACTTTTTCATGTTTGATTATATTTCTCACTTGAACTGTCGTCATTGTCACTAAAAGTACAGGTGTTTTTAAAATCATGTTTTTAAGGGAGCCAGATTTTATTGCAATCTCTTTCCATCCACACAACTGATAACCCATCTAAATGCATCTTTTAGAATGGGAAGACTGTGCAGTGTTTTTCTACCACTATATAATCGTTTTACAACTTTCACAATAATAGTTTTAAGCAAGATTTATTTCTAGTGTTTGTTAAAGGCCTGTTTCCATTTTGGCATCAACTGTACATGAAATGGCGGCTGAGAGTTTCTATGCAAAACACTTAAAATATCTATTTATTTATTTTTACAGGATTTTGAGAATGTTCATTAGTGAAAGGCTTTTTATAGAGTACGAGCCTCCATGCATGCTAAGTCCAAACTCATTCATAAATGATACCCAGTTCAACCACTATTAAAAGAATAGTCTAGTCAAAATTAAACTTTCATGATTCAGATAGAGCATAACATTCTAATTTTATTACAAGACCAGAGACTCCTATTTTGCATATCTTTCTTTATACTACTCAATGCAGCCTTTTAAAGTAATGATACAGAAGTGAATAAAACATTAAAACAATACAGATAAAACATAGTAAACATAAGTAACCAATGAAATGGGTACTTTGGTGAAAACAGAAAAAATGGACCAATAAGATGAATCATAGCTCCCATAAACTGTCCAATACGTGCCCCAACTTCCTCTTTCTTTTGCTGTTCATTGCAAGATAAGTTCATTATAAATTTACTCTTATTAAAATGACTGTTAATGTAATTTCTATATACTTATTTGTTTATATATATTTTTAACTTTAACCGTTTTCTCTTTTGGATTGTTTTCCTAAATATTTTGTATGTCCGTCTTTTTCTTTCATTTACATTTAATTCCCTTTTTTATTTGTTCCGTTTTTCTTGTTTATTCTTTTCCTATTGCTCACATTCTCCCATACCGCCACATTACCCGGTCATTTATTGACCCCCTTTTTACTTATCTTTTGATTCCGGTGTTTTTTCTTGCTCTTATCCTGACTGTCGGCTCGTGCAGCGTTCGCCATTTCGCTGCGTCATCCTCCTCTCTTCTTCCTTGTTCCCGCCTTCTATTTCCCGCCCTCTGACGTATTTGTCTCCTCACGTCAGTCGGGCTCCTGTTTCAGCCAAACACACCGGATACTCTGCCTCGTTGTATCCATTTTGTTTAACGTCTCATAAGACTTTTTCTTGCCACTAGATGGTGTTATAACACCATATTATTATTACATTCACTTTTCTAATTGTTACTACTTTGCAGCAAGTTAAGTTTTATCTATAATTTTATTACTATTTGAAAAATTTGTTTTTATTAACTGAAGTTCTGACTAAAGATTTATTTTAAAAAATTTTTTAGGTGTAAATATATATTTAATTAAAAAATTTTATTTGAATATATTTAAATTTTTGTTTATCATGTCACAAATACCTGAATCACAAGTACCCCTTACTGCACAATCTGTGCAGTCTATGATTGACAATTCTATGGGGAAAATGATGTCTCATATGACTAAACTGTTAGCTCATCAGCCTATCCTAAAAACTATTTCTAAAAGGAAAATACCTTTATCTGCCTCTGTTTTAACAAGCAAAAAACTAGTTTCTAAGTCTCGTCAGACTTTAACTGACTCTTTAATTCCTGGCGGTAAAGGAAGAAAAACATCCGCAAAGCCTCCCCCTAATCCCAAGGGGTTACAAATGGGATCAAAAATGCCTGAGTCTTTTTCCTCGAGTAAATCAAAAAATGCATTACCCTGTGACTCTGATTCCTCTACAGAAGAATTATCTCATTCTGAATTTGAGGAAAACTCTGATAATTTATCTTCAGATTCAGAATCTCCCAAACCTAAAAAATCTAAAAAATCTTTTAAAAAATCTAAATCCTCTACAAATGAGGATTCAAAATTTTTTGATTGTCTTGGCAATCCAAGATTTTGTGCTGACGATCTCCACCACCCAAGATCCTCAGAATGGTGTCCTTCTTTTGATGTTGCCACTTTTATTGATTATCAATTAAAATTTCCCCTCAAAAAAGATTCTCGCAACAAAATGAGGGCCGAATGCCCTCGCCCTCTCCTTCCAAAAAATTCTTGCATAACTCCTGAAATTGACCCCAAAATTATAAAATGTATTGGTTCCCCTGGCTATAAAGTAAAAAAGGGCATGGACCGTGCATGGAAAACATGCCAAGATAAACTTTTAGACTCTGTTGGTCCAATCTCAAAACTTTTTGAAATTTCTGAGCAAGCTGTTTTGGATAATTCCCCCCTTGATCCCTATTTAGTTAGGGAATGGGTTCAAAGAATCCTTTCCTTTATTGGTAATGCTAATTCAGCAATTATTATCGAACGTAGAAAGAACATTCTACGGAAAATCGATCCTAAAATTTGTGACAATGCTAACAATGAACTTGACTCTGACTCTAATGGTCTTCTTTTTGGAGATATTTTCCTTAAAGACCTTAATAATTATATTAATACCTTTTCTAATCTTAATAAGGTCAGGACTTCAGTTCGTAAAATTTTCTATCCAAATTATTTCTCTGACAGGGCCGGGAAAGGCAGAGGTCGCTTTCCTGGCCGCTCAAACTATCAATCAAGACCTCAATTCCAACAACAACAGTTTCAACAACCCTTCCATCGATCTTTTCAAGATCCCTCCATCTCACAGTTCTTTCCATCCAGATCCAGACCATGGTTCCAAAGGGGTCAGCGTTCCAGACCAAGATCCCGCCCCCCTTCAAGTAAGTCCTCTTTTTCCTCATTCTCTTCCTTTTTTCCCAGAAAATCTTGGTGGCAGACTCTCTCTCTTCGTCCAAAATTGGAATCTAATTACATTAGACCCGTGGATTCTCCAATCGGTTCAAGGTGTTCTGATAGAATTTTCTTCCCCTCCGATTCAGATTTTAAGACCTCGTCCCATTCAATTTTCAATGGAAGATCAAAATCTGGTTCAATCAGAAGTTTTAAGTCTTTATCAAAAACAAGCCATTCAAATCACAGAATTTTCTCAAGATTTATTCATCAGCAATCTATTCCTGGTAAAGAAGAAAAAAGGACAATTCCGTCCGGTCATAAACTTAAGAGAATTAAATTCTTTCGTTTCTTATCATCATTTCAAAATGGAAGGAATTCATCTGTTAAGAGATTGTCTCAGAGAAAACGATTGGCTAGTTCGTTTAGACCTTACAGATGCTTACTTGACAGTCCCAATTGCCCCGGAACATCGGAAATTTCTAACTTTTCCTTGGAAAGACCAATTTTGGAGTTTTACTTGCCTTCCTTTTGGTCTTTCTTCGGCTCCTTGGATTTTTACAAAATTATTAAAACCAGTCATGGCCTGGTTGAGACTCAGAGGTGTCCGTCTAATTATTTACTTAGACGACATCCTGATTATGAATCAGAGTTTCATTACTCTTCAAAACCAATTATCCCTTACTATTCATCTACTAGAGAATCTAGGTTTTATAATAAACAAACAAAAATCTGTTCTGACTCCTTCCCAATCTCTAATCTTTCTGGGTTTCTCCATAGATACCTCCAAATCTACCCTCAGTTTACCTCCAGACAAAATAAAGAACATCAAGAAAGAAATATCTCGTACCCTTTCAGCTCAATTTATTCCTATCAGGAATATAGCCAGGATAGTGGGGTTACTTTCATCCTCTATTCAGGCTATATTTCCTGTTCCCCTTCACTATCGGGAATTACAACGTCTCAAAATTTGTCACCTTCAAAAAGGTTTCTCTTATTCTCATTTAATTCAACTCTCCCCAGAAGCCAAGGAGGAACTCTCGTGGTGGCTCTCTCATATGGAAGCATGGAATGGGAGAGCAATATTTGGCAATTCCCCAGACCTTATCATCGAATCAGATGCAAGCAGATCAGGCTGGGGTGCTCGATGCGGTCCTTCCATCACAGGAGGGAAATGGTCTCTATCAGAAAAGAGATTCCATATAAATTGTCTAGAACTTCTAGCGGGTTCCTTCGCTGTCAAAAGTTTTGTTAAAAACTCTTCTCCAGATACCATCTTACTTCGTATGGACAATATCTCTGCAGTTCGCTATCTGAACCGTTTGGGAGGTACGAAATCCAGAGATCTTTCCAACATTACCAAAGAATTCATACATTTATGTCTAGACAGGAATATTTCTGTGAAAGCAGAATACATTCCGGGTCTCTCAAACACGGCAGCAGACTGGGGTTCCCGTTTTCTTACAGATTACAGCAACTGGAGACTCGACAGGAAAGTTTTTCTTTCCCTATCTCTCCTCAGAGGTCCTTTCAATCTCGATCTCTTTGCATCTCATCTAAATTTTCAAATCCTCCCTTACTTCAGTTGGAGACCGGATCCAGAAGCAGCTGCAATAGATGCCTTTCTTCAACTCTGGCCTCCTCAAGGAGCATACGCCTTCCCTCCTTTCTCGATGATTTCGAGAACAATTTCTGTGGTTCGCAGGGACAAGATTTCTCTCCTTCTGATAACCCCCCTCTGGCCAACTCAACCATGGTACCCCTCTCTTCTGGAAATGTCTTTCAAACTTCCTATACTCCTTCCTCATCTTCCTCATCTGTTGTCCAATCCAGAAGGAGATTTTCACGAACTCATTGTTCAAGACTCACTCCGTCTCATCGCTTGGTCAATTTCGGGGATTCCTGTCCTCTCGAAGGACTTTCTGACGGAGCTAAATCTCTCATGCAAGAATCGTGGGCCCCAGGCACCCGAAAATCTTACTTCTATGCATGGACAAAATGGTCTAGCTGGTGCCTGGCTAGGAACTTGGATCCCATTTCAGCTGATATAAATCATATTATCAATTTCTTAACCTCTCTTTTTGAATCAGGTTTAGCCTACAGATCTATCAACTTATATCGATCTGCTATTTCGGCTAAACACTCATTATTAAATAATTTTCCTATTGGACAACATCCTCTTGTTTGTAGACTTTTAAAGGCTATTAGACTAAAACGTCCTCCTACTCCTAAATACAATTCTTTCTGGGACGTAGATAAAATATTTTCTCTTTTCAAATCTTGGCCTTCTAATAACCTTCTTTCCCTAAAACAACTTTCCGCTAAACTAGCTACCTTACTTTGTCTTATTTATTTTCGAAGAGTTTCTGATGTTGGTGCTTTAGATTTTAATTCTAAGATTTTCTCTCCTGAAGGTGTCACCTTTTTCTTATCTCGTAGAACAAAAACTTTTTCTTCTTCTATTTTCTATCCTTACTTACCTTTGGAACCTTCTCTTTGTGTGGTTAAATGTCTCAAAGAATATGAATCTAGAACTTCACTTTTCAGATCTACTTTTTCTCAACAACTTTTTATCTCTTTTATTCCTCCTCACGCTCCTGTCTCTAATACTTCTATTTCCCGCTGGGTGAAGTGGGTGATGAAAGAAGCTGGTATTGACATTTCAATTTTTTCTGCTCACTCTGTCAGAGGTTCCGCGGCCTCTAAGGCATTCCTTAAGGCGGCTCCTCTTCAACAAATTTTAATTTCTGCTGATTGGTCTTCGGACTCTATTTTCAAACAGTTTTACTTCAAACCCATTCTTCATCCAGCTAACAATTTACTTAATTAACATTTGCTTTAAACTAGCAAAATAGTAGTCTCTGGTCTTGTAATAAAATTCCGATTATCCTAGTTTTATGAAGGTATAATCTAGATTTTATTAAAGACACAGAGACGAGTATTTTCCCTCCTCTACTTGTACCCTCCCTTATTATTCTTATTATTAATGTTATGTTTTGTTTCAGTTACCAACTAATCATGAAGAATTACTAAAAAGTGGTTTCATCCCTCTTCATTCGTCTCTACAATCAATCCCTTCGAATCCTCAGAAGTTCTTCTCCAAGTTCAAAGAATACTGGTTTTCCCCTTCATCTCTAAGTTTTGGAATTAAAAGAAGTCTTCTCATTTCCTGTTGGATTGCATTTTTTCTGTTGGTTCTTGTTTTCATGATGGAACTTTTTTCTGTTATCGGTAATTCCTGGATCTTCAGCATCAAGCAAGAAAGAGGAAGTTGGGGCACGTATTGGACAGTTTATGGGAGCTATGATTCATCTTATTGGTCCATTTTTTCTGTTTTCACAAAAGTACCCATTTCATTGGTTACTTATGTTTACTATGTTTTATCTGTATTGTTTTAATGTTTTATTCACTTCTGTATCATTACTTTAAAAGGCTGCATTGAGTAGTATAAAGAAAGATATGCAAAATACTCGTCTCTGTGTCTTTAATAAAATCTAGATTATACCTTCATAAAACTAGGATAATCGGAATTTACTCCTATTATCATTTAGGCAGGCTCCTAAGCTTACATTCTTGCTTTTTCATATAAAGATACCAAGAGAATGAGGAAAAATTGATAATAGGAGTAAATTACAAAGTTGCTTAATATTGCCTGCTCTATCTGAATTATGAAAGTTTAATTTTGACTAGACTATTCCTTTAAGATAACAAACCTCTAAAATTCCTTGTTCCACTCAACTTACTGTTACACAAAATCCCAGTCAATGCCACCTCTACAGCTAATACCTAGCATCAGTATTTAACAGGACATGAAACACACATTTTTTCTTTCATGATTTAGAAAGAGAATGCAATTTTAAACATCTTTCTCATTTACTTCTATTATCTAATTTGTTTTATTCTCTTGATATTCTTTGCTGGAAAGCATATCTAGATATGCTCAGTATCTGCTGATTGGTTGCTGCACATAGAAGCCTCATGTGATTGGCTCACCCATGTGCATTGCTTTTTCTTCAAATAAGGATATCTAAAAAATGAAGCAAAATAAATAATAGAAGTAAATTGTAATGTTTAAGTTTGTATGTTCTATCTGACTCATGAAAGAAACATTTTGGGTTTAGTGGCCCTTTAAGTCGCACTGCACCCAATATTTACCCTCCAATAGTACCTACCCTATGACAACCAACACAATTGCAATCAAAAGTTTTACCCTACTAATCAACATCCATACATACTCATAACCACATATACATAATCAAGGGTACTTATGCACACTCCTAAAGTCACTCAAAAATACAACCCCATTAATTAATAAATAACTCACACAATAGCGTCAAACAATGTGAAAACATAATCTACGATTTAAATTCCAGAAAAAAAAATGTTAAAAATCATATGTAAAAATGTTTATAGTCTTCTTTTTGCTAAAAGTAACGGCCACTACTCTACACGTATGTCACTTGACCACGCAGCTGCCTTCAACACAGTTGACCACCCCCTCCTCCTACAGACTCTCAGATCTTTTGGTCTCTGTTACACTGCTCTCTCTTGGATCCATTCTTATCTTTCTAACAGGTCCTTTTCTGTGTCATTTGCTGGCGACTCCTCTTCTTCAATGCATCTGTCAGTTGGAATACCTCAAGGCTCTGTCCTGGGTCCTCTACTCTTCTACATTTATACTTCTTCACTGGATAAACTTTTTAAAGGAAGTTTATCCAAAAATGTGCTCCCCTTTAATTTGTTCCCAATGATCTATATAAGGCAAACAAAATAAACTTAGCATGTTTACATGACATTGTTCAAGAACTGTAATAGACAAAATGTTTGTCAGGCGTACTATATGCCATCTAAATAACAAACACCTAGATTATGAGTTTTGAGTGCTATAGGGTTTTTAACGACCACAACAAAAGCGGTGTTATTTCACTCCCTATAGCGCTGCCATTACAAGTTTAAAAAAAAGCAGGCTTGTGCGGGCGATATGGTTGCGTTGAGCTCCATACCGCACCGAAAAGAAGCACTGTCTTTGACGTGCTCGTGCACGATTTCCCCATAGACATCAATGGGGTGAGCCGGCAAAAAAAGCCTAATACCTGCGATCGCGGAATGAAAAGCTCCGTAACGCAGCCCCATTGTTGTCTATGGGGAAAATAAAAGTTACATTTAAACCTAACACCCTTACATAAACCCCACGTCTAAACACCCCTAATCTGCTGCCCCCGACATCGCCGACACCTACATAATATTATTAACCCCTAATCTGCCACTCCCGATGTCGCCGCCACTATACTAAAGTTATTAACTACTAAACCTCTGGCCTCCCACATCACTACCACTAAATAAATATATTTACCCCTAAACCTAACCCTAACGTAACCCTAAGCCTAACCCTAACACTCCCTAACTTTAACATAATTAAAATATAGCAAAATTAAAGTTATAATTATTAACTAAATAATTCCTATTTAAAACTAAATACATACGGTACCTGTAAGATTGAGCTCACATTCTATTGGCTGATTGGAACAGCCAATAGGATGAGAGCTCAATCCTATTGGCTGATTGGAACAGCCAATAGGATTTTAGCAGCTCTAATTCCTATTGGCTGATTGAAATCTTTCAGCCAATAGGAATGCAAGGGACACCATCTTGGATTGCGTCACTTGCATTGAAGAATCAGTATACGGCGGCGACCGTATGAAGAGGATGATCCGCGCCGGATGTCTTCAGGATGGACCCGCTCTGCGCTGGCTGGAAGAAGATCGAAGAGGCTGCCTGGATGAAGACTTCTTGCCGCATGAATGTGGACTTTGCCGGCTGGATGAAGATAGAAGAGGCCACCTGGATGAAGACTTCTTGCCGCATGGATGATGACTTCGCCGGCTGGATGGATTCTTCAAGCAGGACTTCAACAACTGTAAGTGGATCGTCGGTGGTTAGTGTTAGGTTTTTTAAAGTTTTTTTTGGGTGGGGGTTTATTTTAGATTAGGGTTTGGGCAATGTAAAAGAGCTAAATGCCCTTTTAAGGGCAATGCCCATACAAATGCCCTATTCAGGGCAATGGTTAGCTTAGGTTATTTTGGATAGTTTTTTATTTGGGGGGTTGGTTGGGTTTTACTGTTGGGGGGGTGTTTGTATTTTATTACAGGTAAAAGAGCTGATATCTTTGGGGCAATGCCCCACAAAAGACCCTTTTTAGGGCCATTGGTAGTTTATTGTAGGCTAGTGTTTTTTTATTTTGGGGGGGCTTTTTTATTTTGATAGGGCTATTAGATTAGGTGTAATTTTATTTTATTTTTGATAATTTGTTTATTTTTCGTAATTTAGTGTTTGTCTTTTTTTTGTATTTTTTTACTTTAATATAGGGGGTCATTAGATTTAGGGGTTAATAGTTTATTTTAGTTTATTTCGTTGTGGGGGCTTTACGTTTAGGGGTTAATGGTTTATTTTAGTTTTTTTCGTTGTGGGGGGCTTATGGTTTAGGGGTTAATAGGTTTATTATAGCGGCGGTGTGGGCGGACAGCAGATTAGGGGTTAATAATATTTAAATAGTGTTTGCTATGCGGGAGGGCGGTGGTTTAGGGGTTAATAGGTTTATTATAGTGGCAACGATGTTGGGGAGTGGCGGAATAGGGATTAATAAATTTTATTAGTGGTGGCGATGTTGGGAGTGGCAGATTAGGGGTTAATGAGTTTATTATAGTGTTTGCGATGCGGGAGGGCCTCGGTTTCGGGGTTAATAGGTAGTTTATGGGTGTTAGTGTACTTTTTAACACTTTAGTTATGAGTTTTATGCTACAGCTTTGTAGCATAAAACTCATAACTGCTGATTTTAGATGGCGATATGGATTTTGTCATTATAGGGTGCAACTTTCACTTTTTAGCCTCACCGCAAAACTTGTTATACCAGCACTATGTGAGTCCCATGAAAAAAACGTATTTTTTACGAGTGCAGTACTGATGTTGAGTTACAGGCTAAAAGGTGTGCGGTACACCTGTACCGACAAGACTTGTAATGGGTGCTGTGCTGTTTTAACGCTGAAAATGTCATATTTTCAGCGTTATGAGCCACAATGCAAAACTTGTAATCTAGGTGAAAGGAAGCCACTTTTGGACCTCGCAGTACTATAAAAGATGTAAAACTATAGAGGGCAGTCATGAACAATAAGAGAAAACTCTTGGGTCTTAAGTGGTGAACCTCGATTTTCTTATTTTATAGTATATATAGCAAGTTCTTACATGTGAGTACTATGGCCTCATGCTAAAAGAAACAATGATAGTAGCATAAAAGATTGTGGCGTCCCAATGAACTATGACATAACTTGCAATGGGACATGTCATTTAAAAGTTCGGGGAGAGGGATTATGTTTGAAGAAGCAGAAGCGTACTATTGTGTATATATATATATATATATAAAAGTATCCAATGGTTAGCAGAGTACTAGAAAAAGCGCAACGAACTCCTTGTAAAAATTAAAAGTCCATTTATTAGAATATACAGGGTAAAAACATAACAACCTTAGGGTTGCAAAACTTAGCACTCAAGATAAAACCAGATACAATGTTGCAAAGATCAGGACCTCATGCAGACATGTTTCGTGCGGGTAGCGCACTTGGTCACTGCTTGTGTGAGGTCCTGATCATACAAGCTTTATAGCCAATTTCTTAAAGGGACAGAAAATCTTTGAACAACATTGTATATTTTCCTGCAAAATACATTCTAACTATCTAATACATAATATGTACTTATTTATTTACCCTAAAAAGTAGTTAGTGAATAATTTCTTGAAACTGAAGTGTATATATGTTTATTTTGTCATTGAATTACAACTATTGTTGCCTTTAAGATTTTTATATATTTCGTACTTTTATTTCAAATTTTTATTTCTATTTTTAGGTATTAAAGAGGTAAAAATGGATAACGTGAATGATGTTATAATTAGTCTTCATATTTAATTTTTATTTAATTCACAAATAAATCTAGGTCTCTCCTCATATTTAAGCCCTGTGGGCTGCTAGTTCTGAGTTTGAAAATCCAGAAAATTTCACGTTTATTTAGTTTGTCCTCTCTATCTCCTCCTCTTTTCCATAAGGGAACATGATCTATACCCTGGATTTTTAACAGTGATGCATCAGCATTATGGCAATTTTTAAAGTGTCTGGATACAGGAGTATCCGTTTCATCATCCTCAATGGACCTCAAATGTTGTAGGAATCTATCCTTGATACTACGTTTTGTTTTTCCTACATATTGAATTTTACATAGTTGACATGTTAGTAGATATACTACATGTGTTGTCAAGCAATTTATGTAATAATTAATATTAAAGTTTTGTTGTGTAGTACTTGAGACAAACTTGTCTCCTTCAGTTACATGATGACAAGTTTTGCAGATGTTCCTTCTGCATTTGTAAAAACCATTTTTTCCTTTTAGCCAACAGCTATTGGTCTTAGTTGGTAAATCAGAGGGGGAAAGATAATTGGACAGAGTTTTTCCTCTTTTGGATATTATATCAATACCTTCACTTGTTATTACTTTCAAAATTGGGTCTGAGTGTAAAATGGGAATAGTTTCTTTTACGATTTTCTTAATGTTATAAAAATCTTCACTATATGTAGTAATAAACCTAGGTTTGTTTTTGTCTTTTCGATTTGAAGATTTTATTTTATATGTTAACAAATCCTCTCTTGTTTTAGATTGTACATCTTCCCTAGCTTTCTTTAGTATATCTTCATTATAACCTCTTTGTTTTAACCTTGTTGTTATAACATTACACTCCTCTGTAAAATCTGCCTCTGTTGAGCAATTTCTCCTTGCTCTAATGTACTCTCCTCTTGGGATACCTTTAAAGATATGTTTTGGATGACATGAATTGAATTGCAGTGTGGTATTCCCTGCTGTTGGCTTCCTATATAAAGTAGTAGTTATGGTCTCATTGATATGGTCTGCCTTTAATTCTAAGTCCAAAAAATGTATGGACACTGGACTGTATTCTCCCACAAATTTCAAACCACAATTATTGTGATTAAGATAGTATCAAGGATAGATTCCTACAACATTTGAGGTCCATTGAGGATGATGAAACGGATACTCCTGTATCCAGACACTTTAAAAATTGCCATAATGCTGATGCATCACTGTTAAAAATCCAGGGTATAGATCATGTTCCCTTATGGAAAAGAGGAGGAGATAGAGAGGACAAACTAAATAAACGTGAAATTTTCTGGATTTTCAAACTCAGAACTAGCAGCCCACAGGGCCTAAATATGAGGAGAGACCTAGATTTATTTGTGAATTAAATAAAAATGAAATATGAAGACTAATTATAACATCATTCACGTTATCCATTTTTACCTCTTTAATACCTAAAAATAGAAATAAAAATTTGAAATAAAAGTACGAAATATATAAAAATCTTAAAGGCAACAATAGTTGTAATTCAATGACAAAATAAACATATATACACTTCAGTTTCAAGAAATTATTCACTAACTACTTTTTAGGGTAAATAAATAAGTACATATTATGTATTAGATAGTTAGAATGTATTTTGCAGGAAAATATACAATGTTGTTCAAAGATTTTCTGTCCCTTTAAGAAATTGGCTATAAAGCTTGTATGATCAGGACCTCACACAAGCAGTGACCAAGTGCGCTACCCGCACGAAACATGTCTGCATGAGGTCCTGATCTTTGCAACATTGTATCTGGTTTTATCTTGAGTGCTAAGTTTTGCAACCCTAAGGTTGTTATGTTTTTACCCTGTATATTCTAATAAATGGACTTTTAATTTTTACAAGGAGTTCGTTGCGCTTTTTCTAGTACTCTGCTAACCATTGGATACTTATGCACATGTGACCTGGTTCACAGACCAGGATTTGGAGTACATACAGCTGCAGTTCTCAAACAACTATACCTCCATTGCTACGGATGTGCCGGTTCAAAGCCGCTTTCATCTCCGCCTCTCAGGTAACAGTTTTCTAATTTTGGTTACCTTATTGCGGTCCCGTTGTGCGCTCATACTTTACTTTGTATTTCTATATATATATATATATATTTATTTTTATTATATTTTATATTTTGATTGAGGTTAAAGAACAAAAACAGTACAAGATTGCCTTATGTAAAGCCAAAGTAAAACAAATTATAGCAATTAACAAGGTCATTGTTAGGGTGCAAGTCTGATTCCTTGCACCCTGACATTATGCAAGGGCCATGAATCCTGATGGTGCTAATAATCCACCTTTACCTACCATAATTTCCAAAGATGGATGAACAGGATCACCGCTTGGATCAATTTACACTAGCCCTGCAAACCCTGCTGACTCGCACTGCACATTTGGACCAAAGTGTCCCGCAAGTTATGGCTGCTCCTGTTTCTGCTGCTGCACCTAGTCCTACCAGGAGCATGTCCGGTTCTGCACCTCTACCTCAGCGATATGGAGGTGATCCTATTCAGTGCAGAGGGTTTTTGAACCAGGTGGGTTCTTGAAAAAGGCTTTGCCAAAGTCGCAGTTCAAGCGGGTGACCAGAAACAACAGGGAGCAGGCTAATAAACAAACCAATTGGAGGAGATGAGGAATAAGTTCGAACAGCGTGGATATAAGAAACAACATCTCACGTCGGCCTACACTGAGGCCATCAGGACCACACAGAATGAAGCATTGAAGTAACTTATACCTGAGGCACCACAGAGAGAACGGATGATACTCACAACCACGTTTACTCCAGACAAAGACGTCCTGCTGAAAATTCTGCAAGATCATTGGGACATTGTCTCAACTGATAAAGGACTATCCTGTGAATCTATGGACTTACCGATTGTTGGTTATAGGAGGGCGGCCTCCTTGAGAGATCATTTGATGCGACCAGACAAAAGACCAAGTTACAGGTCTAAAACATGGTTAGACACCACCAAAAATGGGTGCTTCAGATGTAGTGGATGCACCACATGCAGTGGGATGACCCAGAGCAAATTTTTCACACACCCTTGGACAAACAAGAGATTTGCAATTAGACATAGGGTCACATGCACCACAAATTACGTTGTTTACATGATTCATTGCCCTTGCGGTAAGTTCTATGTTGGTAAGACACAGGATGATGCCCGCACTAGAATGGCCAATCATAGATCAGCCATCAGGGCGGCCCTAAGCAGTGGCAAATCAGATCAGCCTGTTGCCAGACATTTTCTTCAGGCAAAACACAAAAATACTGATTTAAGATTCATCATTATAGACCATATTCCACCCCTCTCCAGAGGGGGTGATAGGGGTAGGCTGCTATTGCAGAGAGAGAGCTGGTGGATCTTCACGTTGGATACTTTGGTCCCTAAGGGATTGAATGTTAATTTGGATATGCAATGTTTTCTATAATTTATAGTGATTGACCCCTTGGTAAGGGTATTCTGACTATTATTTTGACTACTATACAGTAAACATATTGGGTGGTGATCATCATTTGTCCTTGATATGTCATTAATTATCCTTATGTCTTTGGCTTATTAGGCTTATTCCCTTGGATTTAAACTGACAGGCTAGCTTATGTTGATTTGGATACTGGGTATAATATAAAACACATCTGAATTGTTTCTAACAGGTATGTGAGAATTGAATTTATTTATTTATTTATTCATTAAATTAGATTAATTTTTTGACTCATATGGGCTAATTCTTTATGGTTTGGATACAATACTAATAGGTAACAATATCGTTACACCATCTGACTGTATAGGTTTTACAATCATGATGGGTGTCTATTCTATTGGTACACACAGTGATATGCTATTTCACTATGGTCTATATTTACGTTTATACTAGGGTTTGTGATATAAGTGCTTGATGAGTATGCTGGGTCATCCTTGAAATGTATATAATTTTGACCTTTAAGCTCTTTTAAGTTAATTTACAGTCCGATGTAACTTGTAGTAAATTAGACTTCAGTCATAATATCTGGACTGCTAACGTGAGAATTGTAATCTGTGGCATTATGACGTATTTGGTTCAATTTTTAGAGCTAGAAAGTGATCACTCGTTATTGTCTGAAAGTAAGACAGAGGTACGTTATGGATTTAGCTTATTTTGTATTTAGTTAAGAAGCCTCAGTGTGTGAGTGATTTATTGATAGGAATCGCACAAAGTTGGGTGATGGACTTTGTTTACGGTTGCTTAGCAACCTTATGTGAAGAGCAAATTGATTACTGACAGGGGCTTTGCTTTATTGAATCTTGCAGGATCGATAGCTGGGCTTTACGTATAGCTGCCTCACGTGAGAAATCATACTGGATAAATGATTACCATTCATAGAGTAAGTACCATACATCGTGCGATCAACTTTTTGGTTGCTAAGCAACCCTGTGTAAACAATTCAAGGGCAGATCGATTTTCAACTATAGCGTGTTGAGGTTAGTGTTGCCCATGATTTCTGAATGGGACATGTGCATTTGTGACAGTATTAGCGTAGTCTCAGGTGTGAGATCTCTATACCGCATGGATTTCTGCTTTAGCAGCGCCATTCACATAGCCATAACATCGCACCCTTAAGGATTACATTACATATAATGCGTAATGAACATCATAATACTCTATTCACATAACATACAACAAGTCTCTTGTAATCTTATGATTATGCTATTTGTTTTTGTATTCAACCTTGTTTTTAATTTTTGCCTTGGTGACTTTTTTGACCCTCTAGGGCCTCTGTAAGGTCTCTCACGCATGCGCAGTTGCGCTGAAGGGACGCCACACGCACTAGCAGGATCAGTACCAGGTAAAGCACATAAATTGTTTTCTCACTGTTTGTTTTGTAAGGTCTGAGGACGGGGGCAACCCCAAAAACGTTCACCTGAAGTAAAGTTTGGTGGTTAATACGGAGAGTGCCTTTCTTGCTTTATTTTTATATATATATATATATATATATATATATATATATATATATATATATATATATTTATATATATATTTATTTTTATTATATTTTATATTTTGATTGAGGTTAAAGAACAAAAACAGTACAAGATTGCCTTATGTAAAGCCAAAGTAAAACAAATTATAGCAATTAACAAGGTCATTGTTATACATAGCATGTATTATAATATGAATTGGTATTTAAATATATCAGTTATATAATATAGTCATACTGTAATGCTGCATATGTGGCAAAATAGGACACAAACAAACCTCAGCTACTGATCCCTGGCTTGTTCCTGACTCTGCTGTTCTCCTTGTTCCTGATTCCGGCTCGCCTGACTACTCGCTTTGGCTCCTGACTCGGCTCGTCTGACTATTCGCTTTGGCTCCTGACTCAGCTCGTCTGACTACCAGCTCTGGCTTTGACTCCTGGCTTGTTGTTTGACTTGTGGACTTTTTATTATTTTTTATTATTAACCCTTTAAGGACACAGCTTTCAGTTTGCTCAATTGTTTTATGACGGAAAAATTCCGTCATATGTCCTTAAGAGGTTAATAAAGGTGTGATTATTTTTGCACTTCTCGTCTCAGTCTGATACCTTGCACCCTGACATTAAGCAAGGGCCATAAATCATGATGGTGCTAATAATCCACCTTTACCTACCATAATTTCCAAAGATGGATGAACAGGATCACCGATTGGATCAATTTACACTAGCCCTGCAAACCCTGCTGACTCGCACTGCACATTTGGACCAAAGTGTCCCGCAAGTTATGGCTGCTCCTGTTTCCGCTGCTGCACCTATTCCTACCAGGAGCATGTCCGGTTCTGCACCTCTACCTCAGCGATATGGAGGTGATCCTATTCAGTGCAGAGGGTTTTTGAACCAGGTGGGCATTTAGTTTGAGATGTTACCTCAGGCGTTTCCCTCTGACAGAGCTAAGGTGGGATTTCTCATCTCGTTACTCTCTGACACAGCTCTTGCCTGGGCTAATCCCTTGTGCAAGACTAATAAACCTGTGATTTCAAATTACCCTGAATTTGTGGCCTCCTTTCGAAGGGTATTTTATGTTCTGGCTCCCTCCTCCTCTGCTGCTAAACGACTCATGTCCATTCAGCAAGGTACATGATCTGTTGCTCAGTATACCATTGAGTTCCGTATGCTTGCTGCAGAGGTAGGTTGGAACAATGAAGCCCTTGTTGCCGCCTTCTTTCATGGGCTCTCTGATGCGATTAAAGACAAAGTTACTGCCAGAGATTTACCAGAGGATCTTGAGGCATTGGTGTCTTTTTTGATCCTAATTGACATCAGACTCAGAGAGAGGCCCTCTTTCAAGGAACGCTTGCTGAAGCCTCCTGTTCTGTTGTCTCCTATGTGTTCATTCCCACCAATGCCTCCTGGTCCCGAGTCACCAGGTACTGCTGAGCCGATGCAGTTAGGATTCACGCGTCTCTCTATGGCAGAGAGGGCCTTTAGGAGGAGGGATGGGCTCTGTCTCTATTGTGGGTTACAGGGCCACCTTTTAAAGTCTTGTCCTACACGGCCGGGAAACGCTCGCACCTAAGGTCCTGTCAGGGGGCAGACCTTGGGTGGTTTATTCTCATCCCCGGAACCACTAAAGGAGAAACCTTTGGTCACGGTTGACCTTTCCTGGGTGGACTCCTCCATAGTCACCCAGGCTCTTGTTGACTCTGGTGTTGCAGGCTATTTTATTGACAGTGCTTTTGTATCAAAGCACTCCATTCCTGTTTTGCCTCGGTCTGTTCCACTTGCTATTGAGGCCATTGATGGCAGGCCCCTTCAGCCCGCACTCATTACAAAACCGCTCCGTTATCTGTTGGGGCTCTCCATTTTGAAACCCTCCAGTTCCAGGTGATAAACTCTCCGCATTTTCCAGTTGTTCTGGGTTATCCCTGGCTCCAAAAGCACAATCCCAGTCTCAACTGGCGCAGGTCCGAAATTTTGTTATGGTCTCCGCAATGTATTTCCACTTGTCTTCGGAAACCAGTTAAAGTCTTGTGCACTTCTTCGGTATCTCAATTGCCAGAGGAGTACCGAGAGTTCCTAGACGTTTTTGACAAGGTGCGTGCTGGTACATTGCCTCCTCACTGGTCTTACGATTGTGCCATAGACTTGCAACCCGGAGCCATTCCTCCTCGGGGCTGGGTTTACCCTCTGTCTGTTGCAGACAATTGTGCTATGGAGGAGTATGTTGCCGATACTCTGTCGTGGGGGATCATCCGCAAATCCTGCTCTCCTGTAGGGGCTGGCTTCTTCTTTGTGAAGAAAAAGGGAGGCGAGTTAAGACCATGTATCGATTATAGGGGTCTTAATCGTCTTACCATTAAGAATGCTTACCCAATTCTCCTCATTACAGAACTCTTTGACCACCTCAAGGGTGCTACGGTCTTTTCTAAACTTGATTTTAGAGGAGCGTACAATCTCATTAGGATCAAGGAGGGCCACGAATGGAAAACAGCATTTAACACCAGGAGCGGACATTATGAATATCTTGTAATGCCCTTTGGCCTATGTAATGCTCCTGCTGTTTTCCAGGAATTTATTAATGATGTCCTATGAGATATGTTGCAACAGTGTGTTGTGGTGTACTTAGACGACATCCTCATACACTCACCCACACTTGAGGCTCATCGTTCTGATGTTACACAGGTTCTTCAGAGACTATGTGAGAACGGCCTGTTTTGTAAACTCGAGAAATGTGAGTTCCATCAGACTCAAGTAACCTTCCTAGGTTATGTTATCTCTGTTGCAGGGTTCTCCACGGATCCTGACAAATTGTCTGCAGTTCTGCAGTGGCCTACCCAGTTGGTCTTCGGTCTATTCAAAGTTTTTTTGGGCTTCTGCAATTACTATAGAAAGTTTATTAAAAACTTTTCTTCCTTGGTCAAACCTATCACAGACATGACCCGTAAAGAGAATGATCCACTCCATTGGTCACCTACTGCCATTAAGGCCTTTGATAGTCTTAAGACTGCCTTTGTTGCTGCTCCAGTTCTTTCTCATCCTAACCCTGTCCTGCCTTTCATTCTTGAGGTGGATGCATCTGAGACTTGAGTAGGTGCCCTCTTGTCTCAACGTCCTACGCCTGACGGTTCCTTGCATCCGTGCGGTTTCTTCTCTAAGAAATTGTCTCCAGCCGAGTGCAATTATGAAATTGGCAACAGGGAATTACTGGCTATAATTGTGGCACTCAAAGAATGGAGGCATCTTCTCGAGGGTACTAGCAAAATGTTTGTCACCCCGACAGGCCAGATGGTCGGTTTAATTATGTGGTCTCCTACCTGCCTGGTAGTAAGAAAGTTAGGGCTGATGCCCCCTCTCGACAATTTTCGCCTCTGTCCAAGGAGGAGTCTGTACCTAATCCAGTTATACCTTCTGATCATATTTTGGCTACCATACGTACTAATTTGACTTCTCCCTTGCACCTCCTGAGAAACCTAGTGGTAAGTGCTTTGTTCCTGAGAATCATCAAACTAAACTTTTGCACACTTACCACTATCCTAAAGCCGCAGGTCACCCTGGCAATAACCAAATTATTTGGTCTGTCACTCGACAATTCTGGTGGCCAGGTCTTCGTTCTGATGTTGTTGCGTATGTTGCCTCCTGCTCAGTTTGTGCACAGAATAAGACTCTTCGACTTCTTCCTGTGGGTCTTCTTCAACCTATTGCTAATGGTGAGCGTCCTTGGACACATCTTTCCATGGACTTCATTGTCGAGCTCCCTGTTTCCAGTGGCTGTACTGGTTGACCATTTTTCTAAAATGTCACATTGCATTCCATTGAAGAAGCTGCCTACCGCTCAGGAGCTTGCTTCAATTTTTGCCCGGGAGGTCTTCCGTTTACATGGGTTACCCAAGGAGATAGTGTCGGACCGGGGTAGCCAGTTTGTCTCCAGATTTTGGCGTTCCTTTTGTGCTAAAATTGGGATCCAGCTCTCCTTCTCCTCAGCATATCACCCTCAATCCAATGGGGCTGCGGAAAAGTCTAATCAAGCTCTTAAACAGTTCCTCTGTTGCTGTCTCAGATCACCACAATAATTGGTCTGAACTGTTACCTTGGGCAGAGTTTGAGCGTAATAGTGCTATTAATGCTTCCTCCCAGTTATCCCCGCTCATGGTGAATTATGGGTTTCAACCATCATTGTTACCCGATTCATTCATGTCTCAAGGTATTCTGGCTTTGGAGGAACATCTCTAGCAACTCCGTTCCACGTGGGTACAGATTCAGGATTGCCTTCATCGTTCTATGCAGCTCCAAAAGTTCCAGGCAGATCGTAGGTGTCTGCCCGCGCCTTCCTACCAGGTTTGTGAGAGGGTTTAGCTGTCTTCCCGCAACTTGAACCTTCATGTGCCTTTCAATAAACTGGCTCCCCGTTATGTTGGTACTTTTCGAATACTCCGACGGGTCAATACTGTGGCCTACGCTCTTGACCTTCCTCCTGCAATGCGCATCTCTAATGTTTTTCATGTCTCCCTCTTGAAACCATTAGTTTGTAATCGGTTTACCACTGTGTTGCCTCGTCCCCGTCCTATCTCTGTTGACAATCATGAAGAATATGAGGTCAGCAGCATTATTAACTCTCATATGTCCAGGGGCAGCGTACAGTATGTGGTTCACTGGAAGGGCTATGGTCCAGAGGAGCGTTCATGGGTTCCCTCCTCTGATGTTCATGCTCCCGCCCTCCTCCATGCCTTCCATGCCCATTTCCCCAATAAGCCTTTTTTCCTCCCGCAGGGGAGGGGTCGTTGAGGGGAGGGTACTGTCAGGGTTTTTTCCTGCTTTGTTTGCCATGTGCTGCTGGCAGCCATTTTACTCACCTCTCTTGCTGAGTCTGGTGCAGAGTGTGTAATGCTTCTCATTTACTGCACACCCTCTTATGGCCAGACTGGTGTACATCATACGTGTGAGACAGGTTGCAGTCTCAGAATTGTGATGTCACCACTTATTATTTAAAAGGCCTCTGTTCAGTATGCTTTGCCCTTAAGTTGTCTCAGACCTGTTTGTGAGTTCCAGTTCCTGTGTATTACCTGGCTGTCTGACGTCCCTCTTGGCTCCTGATCCCTGGCTTGTTCCTGACTCTGCTGTTCTCCTTGTTCCTGATTCCGGCTCGTCTGACTACCAGCTCTGGCTTTGACTCCTGGCTTGTTGTTTCACTTTTGGACTTTTATTTTTTGTTATTAAAAAAGGTGTGATTCTTTTTGCACTTCTTGTCTCAGTCTGATTCCTGGCACCCTGACAGATGCTTTATGATAGGCTGGAAGTATAAGGCCTGGATATGCTTGTATTATTATTATCAGTTATTTGTAGAGCGCCAACAGATTCTGCAGCGCTATAAACAAAGTTGGAGTACAACAAAACAATTATAGGAATCAAATGGGTAGAGGGCCCTGCCAAGAAGTGCCCTGTTGTAGTCAGCTCTTAAGAAGTTGATCTACAAACAGCTGGACTCTTAGGCTTACATGCTAAGGGGGTTCAGGGGATAGCAATGGAGGAGAGGAACTGGTATAAAGAAAGGTTAGCATAGGTTGTATGTATCCCTGAACAGTAGAGTCTTTAGGGAGCGCTTGAAGCTTTCAAAACTAGGGGAGAGTCTTGTGGAGTGAGGCAGAGAGTTCCACAAGATTGGAGCCAGTCTGGAGAAGTCCTGTAAACGGGAGTGTGATGAGGTAACAAGAGAGGAGGAGAGTAGGAGGTCATGAGCAGATCTAAGGGGACGGGAGGGAGGGAGAGTATCTGGAGACAAGGTCTGAGATATAGGGGGGAGCAGTGCAGTTGAGGGCTTTGTATGTCAGAGTGAGAATTTTGTGTTTGATCCTAGAGGCAAGAGGGAGCCAGTGAAGGGATTGGCAGAGAGGTGCAGCAGATGAAGAGCGACGTGTAAGGAAGATGAGCCTGGCAGAGGCATTCATTATGGATTGTAAAGGAGCTAGGCAGCAGGTGGGGAGACCAGAGAGGACAGAGTTGCAGTAATCGAGGCAGGAAAAGATGAGAAAGTGTATTCAATTCTTAGTTGTGTCTTGTGTAAGGAAGTGTCTAATTTTAGAGATGTTTTTGAGGTGAAAGCGGCAGGCTTTAGCCAAGGACTGAATGTGAGGAGTGAAAGAAAGATCTGAGTCAAATGTGACCCAGAGACAACGGGCATGCGGGGTAGGGGTAATAATGGAGTTGTTGACAGTTATAGAGAGATTAGGGGTGGAGATTTTGGAAGAAGGGGGGAAAATAAGGAACTCAGTTTTGGAGAGATTTAGCTTGAGAGACATCCAAGAAGAGATGTGAGAAAGACAGTTAGTGACATGGGTTAGCAAGGAAGGAGAGAGGTCTGGTGCAGAGAAGTAGATTTGGGTGTAGTCGGCATACAAATGATATTGAAAACTGTGGGACTTCATTAGGGAACCTAGTGATGACGTGTAGATTGAGAAGAGAAGGGGACCGAGGACAGAGCCTTGCGGTACTCCGACAGAAAGTGGTGATGGGACAGAGGAGGCCCCAGAGAAGGCTACACTAAAGGTACGGTTTGACAGGTAGGAAGAGAGCCACGATAGGGCTGTGTCACAGATCCCGAAGGATTGGAGGATTTGGAGCATAAGAGGGTGGTCAACAGTGTTGAAGGCTGCAGACAGATCAAGGAGGATAAGCAGAGAGAAGTGGCCTTTTGATTTTGCTGTAAGTAGGTCGTTGGTAACCTTAACAATTGCTGTCTCTGTGGAGTAATAGAGACAAAATCCAGATTGCAGTGGGTCAAGGAGGGAGTTTAATGTAAGGAAGTGGGATAGGCGTGAATATACTAGTTTTTCAAGAAGCTTTGAGGCAAGAGGGAGGAGGGAAATAGGGCGGTAGTTGGATGGGGAGGTAGGATCAGGGGAATGTTGAGGATAGGTGTGACCAGTGCATGTTTCAGAGATGAGGGAAATATACTGGTGCTGAGGGAGAGGTTGAAAATGTGTGTGAGTATAGGGGTAAGGGTAGCAGAGAGGGAGGGGAGTAGCTGTGAGGGGATAGGGTCAAGGGGACAGGTAGTGAGGTGAGAGCGCAGTATAAGTGCCAAAACTTCTTCCTCAGTAACAGGAGAGAATGCGCTAAGTTTAAGGTTATGTGGGTTGTGGTTGATTGAGAGCATTTGAGGGGGTGAGAGAATGGAATTATGTTGAGAGCTGATTTCGTATCTGATGGAGTCGATTTTGTTAATGAAGTGGCTGGCAAAGTCTTAAACTGACAGAGAAGTTGTATTAGGAGGTGGGGGAGGACGGAGAAGAGTATTGAAAGTGGAGAACAGACGTTTTGGGTTTGAAGAAAGATTAGAGATAAGAGTAGAGAAGTAGTGTTGCTTATGAAGATTAAGGGCAGAATAGTAGGAGTTCAAGATGAATTTGTAATGAAAAAAATCAGCTAAACTCCGAGATTTTCTCCAGTGCCGCTCAGCAGTACAGGAACATCTGCGTAAATACCGTGTCAGAGGAGTATGCCAGGGTTGAGGATGAGTGTGTGATTTCCGAGCTATAGTAAGAGGGGCCAGATTGTCAAGGACGGATGTAAGGGTGGAATTATAGTGGCAGATAGATTAGTCAGGGCAGGAAAAGGAGGCGAAGGATGAGAGGAGAGGTTCGAGGGAATTAGCAAGCTGTTGCTGATCTAATGACATAATGCTTCTGTGAAGTTTGGTGTGAGGAGTAGAAGGAGGGAGAGTTGTAGGGAGGGATGATATGTTGCAAGTGAGGAGATGGTGGTCAGAAAGAGGAAAGGGGGAGTTTGTGAAGTTTGAGAAAGTGCATCGATAACTAAAGATCAGGTCAAGGGAGTGACAGTCTGTGTGAGTGGGAGAATCATTCCATTGTAACAAACCGAAAGAGGAAGTGAGTTGCAGAAGTTGTTTTGCAGATAAGGCAGTGGGATTGTCAAGAGGGATGTTGAAGTCACTAAGAATGAGAGCAGGGGTGTCTGAGGAAAGGAAATAAGGTAGCCAGGCAGCCAAGTGATCTAGAAATTGAGTTGAGGAGCCAGGGGGTCGGTATATTACTGCAACACGTATAGAGAGAGGAGAGAATAAGCTAATCATGTGGGTTTCGAATGAGGAAAATGTGAGGGGAGAGATGGGTTGTATTTATTGAAAGATGCAACGAGAGGAAAGTAAAATACCTACACCACCTCCTTGTCTATTACCAGACCTAGGAGTGTGGCTGAAGTGGAGACCCCCATATTAAGTAATATTAAGTATTAATATTATACTAATATTAAGTCAGCTTTGTTGTTGAACATCAGCTAAACTCACAGTCCTAAAGGTGAGCTATTTCAAATGTATATGTAATCTAACAAGATTCATTGGTCAAGGGGTTCTGGGGCTAACTGGAGATTCTCTAATGTTATATGAGAGCAGTTAAGCTTTATAATACACCACTAACTAAGCTGTTATTATCTAGGACGATTCTCAGTCCTGAAGAGTAAAGGGAGGGGTCTGAGGTTAAGGGCTCCATTAGATATAGTTCAAAGCAAAGTATGAGGAGATCTTCATGTCTTTTTCTAGAATATAGTGAAAAATGATCGCTCATTGTTAGCTTCTGCTGGGTCTTCTGACAGTGGCATGGTTAGGGTTCCAAAGGGCCTCTGTATCCATTTCCCCTTCTCCTTGCACCAATCCCTCTAAGTCCAAATATCAGAGCTCTCAGTTGTCATCAGTGATGTGCAGTCACTAGAGGCAGGTGAGGCAGTGCTTCACCTCTCATATGGGCAAAAATATATTTTTTTTTTTATTGGCTTTAAAAAAAAATGTAATTTTTTTTCCCAGCATTTTTTTTTCTCACAGCTATATGTTGTGCAATGAAGAGGCACAAGCAGGTCTGCCCACCATTACACAACATGCTGCGCCATCTACTGGATGAAAGTGGTTAAGATCATTGCATGGCCCATTAACTGCTTATTTGAGGCAGTCCTATTTGGGCTGAACCAATCCAGCGAGAGGCATTAGTAAGTGGAACATAGGGTTGGGGCTGGATGTTAAATCATATAAAACAAAACAAAAACGGAAAAAAACAACTTTCATATATTTTGTTGCTGTCCTGTGAAGCTGCCAGCTTTGCTAAAGTGAAAAAGAGAGTTCTGTTCTTCCCCTCTAAGTGCAGTGGAATGTTCCACTGTCACTTCCTGAATCCTTACAGAGCAGGAGAGAGGCACAGAGAGCACTGCACTGTTTCAACCACATCTTATTAAAGTAAGATTTTACTGATAGGGATTCTGTTAGTGAAAATGATAATTTAATGAATGTGGGTTAGTGTTTGTTTACTCTTTTACAGCAGGGTCGTTTTTGTATTTTGTTTACTCAAACTTTACACCCACTAACTTAGCAGCTTGCCTCTGTACTTCACACTAAATTATAGACTCATTTTCTGAACTCTGTAGCTCTGCTGTTTTATTACTTTACAATTCTGTGGTCCCTCTCCCCCCCCACCCCCTTGTGTGTGTGTGTGTGTGTGTGTGTGTGTCTCACTCTATCTATCCATCTCTCTCCTTATGTGCTGTTCTCCCCCATGGTCTCTTTCTCTCTCTGTCTCTCTTCCTCCCCCTCTGACTCTCATCCCTTATGTAATGAAAGAATCTATAAGCATAATTTGCAGCATTAAAGTAAAAAGTATGTTTTAAACATATTTTAATGGGCATGGATTTCTAGATCTCATAATCAGAGCAAGCATTGTGTTATCTGGCAAGAGTTTCTGTTACAATCCTTTAAACTAAAATCAGATGTTTACTAAGTTGACCAGTTTTCCAAGACACCATTTAAAGGGACATGAAACCCATATGAAACCCATATGCAAATTTAAATAACTTTCCAATTTACATCTAATATCTAATTTTCTTCATTATTTTGATGTCCTGTGTTGAAAATCATATCTAAATATGCTCAGTAGCTGCTGATTGGTGGCTGCACATAGATACCTCATGTGATTGGCTCACCCATGTGCATTGCTATTTCTTCAACAAAGGATATCTAAAGAATGAAGGCGTATCCTGCCACTGCCTCACCAGCCTCTGATGTCACTGCATGTCACTGGTTGTCATGCATGCCACATGATCTCCCTCCAGCTTCTCAAGATGAGTTTGTTGTGTGAGGCATGCCGGTAGGTTGCTATAAGCATGTAAGGCCTCTGTAATGGGCTCTGTTTTTTTGTAAGTCATCCTCATCTGATCCTGGAGTGGATCCGCTGTTGGGGGATAATCGCAAGTAGCCAGTAGTATAGAATCTAGCTTCCGCTCTAGTTCCATGAGATGGTTGCTGATTAGCTGTAGGATGGCTTTTTCCCATTTAGTTAATTCTTGCGGCAGCCCAAGCCATGCTGCAATGAAAGCTAAAACGACATAGTCTCCTGAGTTGTGTAGATCCATGTGGCTTTTCTGAAGAGCTTAGGCTAGGCTTGCAGTCGCATATCAGCTCCAAAGTTCCACTGTTAGCATGCATCTTGTGTCTATTTTCAGGCTAGCAGATTTGAAGAGGTTACTAATAGGTAAATAAATTATTAGCCAAAAAACGATTTTAAAGTCAGGAGCTTCACAGAGACACGTCCTGCCGCTTCAGAAGTAGGTTCCGCCCCCCCTGAGATATAATTTTACCTGCAAGCTAACCAATTTTAATAGGCTGTGGTTTCAAAGCACAAAACCAGCTAATTCATATACACAAATTAACCTGAATATGCAATTTTTCCTACATTCTATACTCTCTGTCTGTCCTTTCTCATGTCAGCGACTGCGTATCTGGCATTTCTTCCTGGATTACCACTCACCACCTAAAGATTAATATGTCCAAGACTGAGCTCCTTCTAATACTCCCCCCCCTTAGCTCTACCTTGATTTCTGACTTTTCTATCACTGTCAATAGCATCACTCTCTCCCCATCACCCCAAGTCCGCTGCCTCGGAATTACACTTGACTTATATAATATATCCTTCATCTCCCATATCCCTTGTAATTTCCCGACTTGACTACTACTAACATACTAACCGCTTGTCCCCCCTTCAACCCCTCCTAAATGCCTCTGCCAGGCTAATCCAACTTTCCCACCATTCTGTTTCTGCTGCACTACTGTTTTAGTCCCTTCACTAGCTCTCCATTCACAGGAGAATTGAATTCAAAATTCTCACCCTGACATACAAAGCACTTACCAATGGAACTCCCCACTACCTGTCCTCACTAAACAAATATACTCCAGCCCACCCCCTAAGATCAAACAATGACCTGTTCCTTGCATGTTCTATTATCACATCTTCCCATGCTAGACTGCAGGACATGCAGCACAAACTCACTGGAACACACTTCCTTGTGCTGTCAGACTTCCCATAATATGCCTTCTTTTAAATTTAGTAACAAATTAACTCCCCCTCCCTAATAATTGCCCTCATCCAACTCTATTTACATTATTCTTACCCTTGCAGTCCTCACCTCCTGATTCTCACCCTCTTAGATTGTAAGTACTCACAGAAATATGGCCCTAAATTCCTCCTTTATTCGTTTGCTAACTTTTGTCTTGTCTCTTACAAGTATTCTATCATTGTTTTACTTATAGCAATTGTACCCATGGATAGTGCTGCAGAGTATGCTTTCTAAATAAAGTATAATAATAATACCTTAGTAGGATGAATTTTGCAGAATTGAGTAGATACAGGTTCAAGATTAACACCAGGTCAGCTTCAAAATAAAGTCAAGCAGTTTTAAGGTGCTGGTTTTAAATGGACATTAATCTCAAAACTGAATTCCTTATAAATGTATTAATTAATGAAAATGAAACAGCATTGGAAATTTGCAATACACGTTTATGATTTATTTTGCTTTCTCCTGTAAAAACTAGTCTTAATAATCATTTCCTAGATTGGCTGGCGCTTCTGCAGTATCTAGGTATGCTGCAAATTCCTTTACAGTGACTGCTTAGAGCAGCTCATAAACTTATTTACACTTAGTCTTAATTAACCACAATCAAGGGACAAAAGATATGTAGTTGGGTCAGGCAATTTGCAGCATACTTAGGTTACAGAATTTGCTTTTTCATCTCTCTAGAGAGCATGAGACAAATATAATTTTTACAGCAAAACCAGGCAAAATAAACAATGATTTCAATGATGTTTTATTAATTAAACCATTTACAGAGAATTAATTTTGAGTTAAATTTACTTGCACAAAATTTGGTCTATAATTTATTGTCAAATAATGCAATAAATTAGTTATTTCAGTACTTTAAATTCTACTTACTTTGCTAAATGTTAATGAATAAGAGCTTGTATTAGTAAGAGTTAAGTTAAAAAGTAAAGTATTAAAAGACTACATAGAACTCTCAATGTATATTTTACACAAATTTCAGTTATTTCCTTTCCTAATTCCTGTCGGCAGTACATGCCAAAATCATACATTACGGTGGTCAGCATTACACAGAAAACTAAGCCTGTCTTGGAAAATGCCAAAGATCACGAAATGCTTAGTTTAAAAGGAAAATCTGAGAAAGTTTAGTTTTCTTTCTTCTGACCTTGGTGAAAGCCAAATCTGTAGTTTCTTGTTAAAATATATAAAAAAAAAATACATAAATTAAAAAAAACCTTGTCAATTTCACTTAAAATTTGTATTGTTTTTCATATTTCCCTACAAATTTACAATCAATAGATCTTGGTTATGTTTTGTTTTGTTTTCATCATATAAAAGAGACAAAATTTGATAGGCTGTAAAAAATTAGCTTAGCAATTCATTGCTGAGTTGTTTTTTTTAAGCCAGAAGCACATAATGTTTATTAATAAAGGACAAAGTTTACAGAGATTTTATTATTATTGAACATAAAATGGTTTATAGTACAAGCAAGGGTGAAATTACGAACTAATTAGGCTGTGAAGAAGATCAGGTTTAATGGAATATAAATCTGAATTCTTCAGAAACCTTAAGGGCCCCATTCATTAAACATTTATACATAGAGCATTTATGTTAAAGTGGGGGAGTACTCACGTACAGATGGTGATGCAAGGTCAAACAACTCATTTGAAAAATGCAAATCAGCCTCTGCGATATTAAAGATTCTCTTAGAAGGGAAAAAAAATCTTCTCAAAGAGAATTGCTGGCTATTGATAGCTCTTCCCTAGCTGGCAAGATCACCCACATTTTTATACACATATATTTATGCACCTGTTAACCCTTTAAATGACAACTGGCATTGGGATCTATTCCAGTCCATCCTATGGGGCCTATCTATCAAGCTCGGTATGGAGCTTGACGCCCCGTGTTTCAGGCGAGCCTGCAGGCTCGCCAGAAACAGCAGTTATCAAGCAGCGGTCTAAAGACCGCTGTGCTCCATAACCCTTTCCACCTGCTCTTAGCAGGCGGACATACATCGCCGGAATTTGATTGACACCCCCCAGCTGGGAGTCTGCAGGGGGCGGCGTTGCACCAGCAGCTCTTGTGAGCTGCTGGTGCAATGCCGAATACGGAGAGCGTATTGCTTTCCGCATTAAGCAATGTCTGTCGGACCTAATCCGCACTGTCGGATCAGGTCCGACAGACATTTGATAATTCGTCCTCTATACATCTTCTAAGTCTTTTTTGTATTGTTTTCAAACTGGACATTATTGCAATCAATTAGAAAATTGTTAGAAAACCTGTTTATCTTGTGGTTTTCTCTTGAAGTATTCCAATGACTTAGAAAACATTTTTTTAGCAGCTTTTAAGCTGACTTTTTCTAACTCAATAGCACCAATCTTTTCAAACCTAATTTTGACCTGTTGCAAAAGGCCTAGTTGAGATGTTCCCAAAAATAATTTAAATGATAAAGTTTATGGGGTAAATTTATCATGGTGTGGACAGACATGTCCGCCGCACATCGATAAATGCCGACAGCATATGCTGTCGGCATTTATCATTGCACCAGCAGTTCTAGTGAACTGCTTGTGCAATCCCGCCCCCTGCAGGTTCGCGGTCAATCGGCCGCTAGCAGGGGGCGTTAATGAACCCAATCGTATTCGATCAGGCGGATTGATATCCGCAGTCTCAGAGCAGGCGAACGTCTTAAGACCGCTGCTTCTTAATTCCTGATTCCAGCAAGCCTAAAGGCTCACACGGAATTAGAAGCATTGGGGCTGGTTGACCGCTTTGTAATTTGGCTCCATAAAATGCAGTTACAAGAATGTGAATTTATGATTGCAATTAAATGCTGAGTTGTAAAAAAAGAAGAGTTACAAAATGTCTTAAATTAATATTAAATTATTAATTGCATGCCCAAATGAGTTGATATTAATAGTTAAGTTAAATAAAAAAATAAAAATAAAAACATTAACGTTAGTTAGTCACCATCAGAATTGAATTGCAGAGCTCTTAACTGTTCAGCATACTGCAGGACTGTCACAGTTTGAGGGCACTGCCTTACTTTTCCTCCCCTTTCCCTTTAGGGCAAAAGTCCAGAGTGAAAATAAGGATTGCACTGGTTCTGCCTACAAATATTCCATAATCTGCCTAGTGTCTGTATGACTTCACCCATGATGCAACCAATGGCTCCACCCCTCTGTTTACGCCCCTGCCTACAAAACAACTGCCCACAAAGGTCTCTTAACTCTCAGTTCCAGAATGCCTCCAGGAAATGTTGGGAGGTATTAAATTGTTATATTGCATTGTCTTGTTTTACTGTTGAACCTCTATGAAGGACTGTGAAAATCCCCTAAAACTTCACCATGGGAAGCCTGTAAAATGCCACATTCTTATAGTTTTTCATGTTATTATTTCGTTATATTATATCTGAGACACACATGGTTTAGTAGCTCTTAAAAGGGAGTCAAAATTGTTATTTGAACAAAGTAGCTCAAAGAAGCATAAAATATAGTTAAAGGGACACAAACTCCTTGTAATCAGTTGTCTTGCAAAGAATTAACATACTAGTCGGACATGAAAGTTTTCAGAACAGATTAACAATTGCAGATTTGCTGCAATTGTTTTCCAATGGCTAAAGTCCCCTCACAACTTTATTTACAGGAGACAATCTAGAATTACTGGAGTAGAAAAGGATTGTCATTGCCATTTTGTTAGTGCAACTTGTATTGTTTTTTATTTTATTACCTCAGCAGTTACCTTTTAGAAACATATATCTAGTTAGGCTTCTTATTTCTACAGAACTGGAAAAACCCACAATGTTCAATGTTAAATTGCAGGGTAAGGGGGGAAATTATGAGAGAATTTTCTATTATGCGCAATGAAACATTTTGGGCTAGATTACAAGTGGAGCGCGATCTAAAGCTCAGGTCTGTTGTCTTGCACTAGCTCTTGCTCAAACAATAATACACCATCTGATATTACAAGTGGAATTTTAACCAAGAATCTTAGCGTGGCTGAAACTTTTTAGTTAGCCATATACTTTTAATGCACAAACCAGGGATTACAAGTAGTGAGTTAAGTGTTGTTCTCCAGTCCAATCCAATATATAGCTGTATAATTTTATGCTTTTTGAGACCTGAAATAAATGGTTGTTGGTGGTAGAATTAAAGGAATATGGTATATGGCATGGGGCAGAACAGGCAAGTAGCTTAATGTGTATGTGTGTATATGTATGTGTGTGCATATGTGTTTACATGTATGTATGTATGTATGTATGTATGTGTATGTATATGTATGTGTGGTCGTATGTGTTTGCATGTATGTATGTATGTATGTGTGTGTGTATGTATATGTATGTGTGTGCGTATGTGTTTGCATGTATGTATGTATGTATGTATGTGTATGTATATGTATGTGTGGTCGTATGTGTTTACATGTATGTATGTATGTATGTATGTGTGTATGTATATGTATGTGTGTGCGTATGTGTTTGCATGTATGTATGTATGTATGTATGTATGTATGTGTATGTATATGTATGTGTGGTCGTATGTGTTTGCATGTATGTATGTATGTATGTATGTGTGTGTGTATGTATATGTATGTGTGTGCGTATGTGTTTGCATGTATGTATGTATGTATGTATGTGTATGTATATGTATGTGTGGTCGTATGTGTTTACATGTATGTATGTATGTATGTATGTGTGAAGTCTTTAATGCTAAAATGTAATTGACATAGTGTAGCAAAGAAGTAAATGAAGAACTCAATTGGCTTATTTCTCAATCTATATCCAACATGATTTGTACTCCGTGCCCCCACAGAAGTTTAATATGTGAGGCATTTAACCTTAGTATCCAACACGCAGATGTTCGAGCACACTAAACTATCGCTCAAGCAATAAAAAAAGAAATTTGGACCATGAAATATGAGCACACAAATATTGATCGGTGTTAAAGCAAAATGGCATTAATATTTTTGCGCTCCACTTCTGAATCATGTTCCTTTGAAATGTGGGATATATAATTATAATCTGTAACAAATAAAAATCTGAAAATAAGTTTTTTATTTATTTGTTTCTTTTTAAAAAAATTGGTTGATTTTACTGTAATACTCACCATCTTTGGGTTGTGTTTTCTTAGCACCTGTATGTTATATGATTAACAACAAATTAATTTACAAAAGCAGTTCCTCAGTAGGTTGCATTTAGTAAAACAATATTTTTGACTGTGTCTTACCTCTACGTGTAACCATGTGTTATATATTTTTAATAAGTAGGAGTAAAATATATATTTTTTTGTTTTTAATGCACAGATTTCAGCTTTTTCCACTTTTATGAAATATGTTCTGCTGCTTTATTTATCTTTATAACTGAGTTTACAGGCCTTAGAATCAATCAAATAAATACATACACCTAAAAGCAGAATGGTTAAGCCATGAAGAGGAAGAATTTAACTGGGTATCCTCACAATCCTCTGGGTTATGTTTTTAAAAGCTAGAAATCAGGTTTCAATCTTTATAAATCCAGATCCCAATTCTTTTGAAGACAGGAATTCTAAATAGTTTTGAAACATATAATGGCACAGCAAAGCAGAAAATGAGAAAACGCAGCATAAAGTAAAATAGTTGTCCAATAAAAAATATGAGAGTAGAGACATCGTATGTGCAGTTAGACAGTGTAGACAGTAGTACCAATGTTTATTGTCAGCATTTATTTTACTTTGTCCTATCTTAACACCAAATACAAAGGTCAAGTTCCTATACAGACTGCATCTGACAACACCAGGGTCGCTACTAGTGATGACTCTGAGACAACCATGTGCAGCTTGGGCACAATCAAATCTTTCTAGGCAATTACAGTAAGAATCATTTTAATTAAACCATTACAACTTTTGTGGGGTTTAGCTGTCATAGGGGGATCTATAGAGATTGGGTGAGTTCTTAGGTGTTAGGATGGGGTACTTAGATGTTAGGAAGAGTGCTGAAGTGAGGGGTACGACAAGTGGGTAGATATATAAGGCACTTAGGAATAAAGGGTTTCAGGTGGTGGGAGTTGTGGGTAATTTCATGGTGGGGCAGGCAGAGTGAAGTGGTGCCAGGAAAGATTAGTAAAAGTTAGTGTTATTATAGTTGAGGCTGAGTCACACAAGTTTAATTGTATTAAGTACCAAGTTTTATAGATAATTGGGTTGGGTGGCCTGGTCAGATAGTGCTATTTATAGGGGTCGGGAGTTTGCAGATGTTCTTCACTCTAGACGGGGGGAGTTTTGAGTTAGAGTTAATGCGCAATAAGACGGGCACCTATATGGTCTAGCTATCAGTGTTATCACAACTGGGATCAGCATCAACTTACAAACTGATCATTGTGACCAGTCAGAAGGGGCCACTATTAATAAATGACAAACAAATGTGTTGTATAACTAAAGAAACGCTGCGTGGATGCAATGCATGTACTAGAGGATTTATTTTCATAGCAGCTCAGTTTAAGGGATGAGCATATGATCTAGCTCATGTTTAGGCATACCTGGAACATACACATACTACTGACAATGATGACTATAGAGTCCAACACACCCAACTGACTGTGTGCGCTGCAGAGAGGGAGCCACAGACAAGAATAGGCAAAAGCAGCAGCACTTGTCAAAAAATAAAATACACTTTATTTAGTGCAGAGAAAGATTACATCTACAGGCAGAAGGAACCTAGAAACATATAATAGTAACTATATGGCTTAGTGCACTTTGCTTTGTGAGGAAACAGTAGACTCCCAAGACTGGCATAAGCAGCTGAAATAACTACATTTTACTTACAGCACATAACATTGTTAGATTGATTTTAAAGATAAGCTAACGTAGATCATTGGGGTCAAAGTGGGAACACTATAGGCAAGATTACAGTAAACAGGATATAAATTGCTCTTTGGCACCTAAACACTTGCACTCCTGTTAGTATTAAAGGGACAAAAAACACTCTGATATTGTAATCTAAAATGCTTTATTATTTATTTTGCCTCTTTTTTCCTATCATTTAAGTCTGAAAATGAAAACTTTTCTAATTATAAAAACTGGAAGAGCACGTGGCAGGCTTCAAAAAATATAACCTTAGCAAGACATTATCAGGGAACAAAATGCAAAACAAAGAGGAATTTGCAAACCCTAGAGACTATGAAAAAACAACTGCAGCAAGCAAGGTTTTAAAGTATTCCGAAAAAAAATCAGTCACACATAATATGTTGATCTACAACAGGACTACAGAAAATCTTGTATAGTGTTCAGAGTACTTTAATAGCAGCTCGAGAGCAATAAAACTCCTGCTGCAGAAATGAATATTGTAAACAGATGGAAAAAGGGCACCTCCTAGTGCAGTCTGATAATGTAGTTCTCATGTAACATTTGTGCTTTACTTTTAATTGTTGTTTTTAAATTGTAATACCCTTGATTTGTATTCAAATATAAAAAAAAATACTACCATCCATTATTACTACTTTTGGAGTCTTTTGATCTAACTGACATATTTTACACGGTGCTGGACTACTCCGCCTTACTGGAGTTTAGTGAACTAGGCCACTATAATAGCCCTGCAGGCGGTATTAGCACTTTGATGTGCTTCATAAAGTGTGCGTATATTATCTCTACTTCGGATTCATTGGGGCTGAACTACATTATGAGACTGCACTAGGAGGCGCCCTTTTCCATCTGTTTGCTTTTAGAGTCTGCTTTCGTTCTTCGGATTTGAAAGGAGCAGCCACCATACGAGTGCAGTGCGCTGAGATACTGTAAGTTCTCAGCCTGTGTGTCTAGGCAGTACCCTGCCTTTGGAGATTGTGAGAATTCTTTTTTCCATCTTCATAAAGAAATGACCTGATTGGCTACACTAGGAGGCGCCCTTCTTTTTGTTACAGAAATTAATATTGGCAGCAGGTTCCCTGCAGATAGTAGTAAATAGTGAAAATCATTGATATCTAGAGGTCTCTCAAGTGCTATTATAACAGATACTTTCTGTTATAAGCTTTTCCCCTCTATTTATTTGACTACTCTCCTCTTTACCAAGATATTACAGTAAAACCAGATCGGTGTAGTGACAGTGAAGTAGATGCGCTGGTTTAAACAACGTGACCCCCTGAGACTGATCGCAAGGCACCAGGGGGAGATTTAGTAAATTGAGTATCACAGGTTTGTCACTGGCATACAATAAAGACAATTTTTTTTCTTTGATGATTCAGACCAATCATGCAATTTTAAATACTTTTCCAATTGACTTCCATTAACTAGCTCTGTGCTCTTGGTATCTTTTGTTGAAACACATACTTAGGTAGGCTATGGAGCAGGAATGTTCCACTGGGAGCTAGCTGCTGATTGGCCACCTTTAATCCTTGGGTCACAAGTTGTGTTCTGCTAGCTCCCATTAGTGTGCTGTTGCTTCTTCAACAATGAACACCAAAAAGCAATTTTGGTAATAGAAGTGAAATGGAAAAGTGCTTAAAATTATATTCTTTAGCTAAATAATTAAAGACAAATTTTGGATTCCATGTCCCTTTAATTGAAAGCAAGGTATTATGTGTTTAAACAAAAAACAAAACAAAAAAAATAACTAATCATAAGGTAGGATCAGGGATGCATTTAGGCTTAGTGCTGCCTTAGACCTGGGCATCTTGTTACCTCCTTTTTTGCTCTTTGTACACTCAATATCTGCAGTAGTTATTACGAAGCAGGATAGGATAGGATAGATTTTATCACATAGGATGAAAAAGGAATCATAGATGATGATCTGCTGCCCCAACTGGACAGTATTGTTGTTGTTTTTTTAATTCATAGATAATTACCTGCTGCCCCTACTGGGCAATATTGCTTGTTTTTATTCATAGATGATTACCTGCTGCCCCTACTGGACAATATTGCTTGTTTTTATTTTGTTTTTATTCATAGATGATTACCTGCTGCCCCTACTGGGCAATATTGCTTGTTTTTATTCATAGATGATTACCTGCTGCCCCTACTGGGCAATATTGCTTGTTTTTATTTTGTTTCTATTCATAGACGATTACCTGCTGCCCCTACTGGGCAATATTGCTTGTTTTTATTCATAGATGATTACCTGCTTCTCCTACTGGACAATATTGCTTCTTTTTGTTTTGTTTTTATTCATAGATGATTACCTGCTGCCCCTACTGGACAAAATTGCTTGTTTTTGTTTTGTTTTTATTCATAGATGATTACCTGCTGCCCCTACTGGACAATATTGCTTGTTTTTATTTTGTTTTTATTCATAGATGATTACCTGCTGCCCCTACTGGACAATAATGCTTGTTTTTATTCATAGATGATTACCTGCTGCCCCTACTGGACAATATAGCTTGTTTTTGTTTTGTTTTTATTCATAGATGATTACCTGCTGCCCCTACTGGACAATATTGCTTGTTTTTATTTTGTTTTTATTCATAGATGATTACCTGCTGCCCCTACTGGACAATAATGCTTGTTTTTATTTTGTTTTTATTCATAGATGATTACCTGCTGCCCCTACTGGACAATAATGCTTGTTTTTATTCATAGATGATTACCTGCTGCCCCCACTGGACAATAATACTTGTTTTTATTCATAGATGATTACCTGCTGCTCCTACTGGACAATAGTGCTTGTTTTTATTCATAGATGATTACCTGCTGCTCCTACTGGACAATAGTGCTTGTTTTTATTTTGTTTTTATTCATAGAAGATTACCTGCTGCCCCTACTGGACAATAATGCTTGTTTTTATTCATAGATGATTACCTGCTGCCCCTACTGGACAGTATTGCTTGTTTTTTAATTCAGTATATTGAGATAGGTAAGTGCTCTGAGCTTATGACCCTATAAATTCAGGCCTTGGATTTCCTACAGCATAGGGTCACTTTAACATGCTTTTTAACATTTGGCAAATGTGCTGTATATCTTGATAGTTCCTGGAAAGACACCCATGAAGCAGATGTGTTAGAAAGGTTAATGGTTAACATCTAAGGGAAATAAACCTCCCTGCAGGATTTTTTTTGTTTTACTTTTGGTCCCACTGAAATTTTCTACATTGTGGTGCTTGTAATTCCTTCTTCTTCACCCAGTGTCTTTCAACAACATCAAAATTCTTTAACTAGGGCAATCAAAAGCAGAGCAGTTTATTCAAACATCATTCACATGGAGGGTAACATTACATGACACAGCTCTGGCCCTGTAATCCTAGATGCTGGGTTGGCTTGTTTTAAAGTTCACGTTTTAAATTTATCCTGGTTGTGACATATAAAAAAAAAAGAAAAGAAAGAAAAAAAAGCTGGATTCCCTTTCGGAAATGTGTGTTTAGACCAGAATCTGCTCTGTATCAGACAGACGGCATTAACGCCACAAAGTCAGTAAAATCTAAAATATCCAAGTTTTGTGATTTCTGTTTAAATGATACAGTTGATTTCAGTCTTGATAGTTTTTGTATGAGAAGAGTAAGATAAAGCACAAGGCTTGATCATAGCAAGTTACAATCAATCCAACATATCACAGCGTTCAGTTCAATGAATTACAATTAGTTTTTATTAGATGGATTAATCATGTATTGTGTAAGTGATAAGATGATGTGGTTATATTTAAAAATAAAAGTATTACATTATTGTAAGCTTATATTTTATTACTATAAATTAAAGGGACATGAAACCCAAAAACTTTCTTTCATGATTTAGGTAGAACATACAATTTTAAACAACTTTCCAGTTTACTTCTATTATCAAATTTGCTTCATTCTCTTGGTATAATTTGTTGAAGGAGCAGCAATGCACTACTGGTTTCTAACTGAACACATGGGTGAGCCAATCACAATCAGTTTATATATTCAGCCACCAATCAGCAGCTAGAACCTAGTTTCTTTGCTGCTCCTGAGCTTTCCTCGATAAACCTTTCAGCAAAGGATAACAAGAGAAGGAAGCAAATTAAATGATAGAAGTAAAATGGAAAGTTGTTAAAAATTGTATGCTCTGTCTAAATCACAAATGTCTAATTATGACTTTACTGTCCCTTTAATAATACATTATTTGTATTGCAGCAGCACGTCCCACTGCAGGTTTCTTTTGCACATATTAGAAAGTTACTAGGCATGTGCATTCAGATTGAGACGAATGTAAAAGCACAAAGGGCCAGATTAGGAGTGGAGTGCAAACATTTGGGTTTTCGCGAACATTTGCGCACAGGTTAAATTACGCTGGTATTACAAGTTAAAAGTAAACGCAATCGCTTGAGTGCAATCACGATTTATGCTAGAATGATTACAGCGTCCTCAGAGCTGTGATTTCACTCATAATAAACCCATCTATTAAAAAATATTTTAAAAAAATATTGCACCCAAAAGTTATAAGGGCTCAAAGATAGAAAAAAAAAGGCAGGCAAAGGACTTTAACATTGAGATACATACATATACATCTCTAAAGATATATTTATATGTGTGTGTGTGTATATATATATATATATATATATATATATATATATATATATATATATATATATATATATATATATATATATATGTGTGAGTGTGAACATATGTATTTATATGTGTATATATGTATTTACAGTCATATATAAACATATAGACACAAATACATGTGTACACATATATAGACATATATGCATAAGAGCCCTTTGTTACATGAAAACATGAAAAAACATATTTATGCAATATTCATATTTAATAAAGGTTTTAACTATATATTTACTGTAAATATTTTTTATTCCAATATTCTGCACATAGCAGAATATGTTCTATGTATTTATAAATAGATATTTCTCTATATATCTGTATATATCTATACATATATATATATATATATATATATATATATATATATATATATATATATATATATATATATATATATATGATATATTGATTGGAGTAGCTGTGTTAGTTAGTAGCAATGATACTTTTTATTGGACTAACTATACATTTTGAAGATGACAAGCTTTCGGAAGAATGTCCTCCTTTTTCAAGTCTGAAGCAATACTGACCAATTTGATGGAATCTACATATTATTTTTTAAAACACAGGCTAAAAAGACAGAAAGTGTTACAGAGGTCTGATTGCAGGGGGAGGAGGGGGTGCCGTTAAGCTTGTCAACGTATAAATGTATAGTGAGTCCAATAAAAAAGTATCATTGCTCAATGCAATACTCTTGTTATTTTGTTATATATAAATAATAGATATATATTGAACCAAAATACCATCAGATATATATAAATATGTATTATGAATAAATAGAACATATTCTGCAGAACATTGGGATGTGAAATATTCATATTTTCCTGTCGGGTTAGCGTACATGATAATATGCGATCGGGTTTGCACGAGAGTGGGATGTTAGGTTTTTTCTCTCCATTGACTTCTATGGGGGAAAAGGTTTTACTTTCAACTCGTAATACCAGCGCAACCCAACGTGTGCAAAACGTATACTTCTAGCACAATTAGCGCTATAGCAAAAGCACTAAATAGCGCTCCACTTGTAATCTAGCCCAGAGTATTTTACATATTTCTTGCATTTGTCTATAAATGACAAACCAACAACCCTCTAAATGAAAATGTAATGAATGGATCTATGTACCAAATTTGTTCATGTGTTTAAAATGTGCATGAAAGTCTTTTCTGCAGGCGGAAAGTATTCATATTTTTTTACTACTAAATAATAATCAAGCAACATCAGTTGATTGACTCCTGTATCAGTCAGTATATATGTTTCTTGTTTGTTCTTCACAATCTTGACCACATTAAAAGAAAAAAAAAAATAATACGCTCTAGCAGGAGCACCGATTGGAGAACAGTTCAAACTATTAGCTCACCAAAGAAATGAGTTTTGAAGTGGGCGACAGAGCTCTGGGTGTTAGAATGGCACAGCTGGATTAAAAAGTAAGTTACAGAGCATCTTTATTAGGAGTAATCAATTAAAGACCCTATAAAATACCACTTAGATCCCAGGCATGATTCTAAAACATGACAAGTTTGCCATCACTTGAAAGGGACATTATACACTCATTTTTTCTTTTCATAAATGTTTTGTAGATGATGTATTTATATAGCCCATAAAGTTTTTTTTTTTTTTTAAATGTATAGTTTTGCTTATTTTTAAATAACATTGCTCTCCTTTTTAGACTCCTAACCAAGCCCCAACGTTTTATGAGAATACCGTCAGATACCTACTCCAGCTTGCTCTTGTTTGTGTAAAGGGTCTTTTCATATGCAAAAGAAGGGGGGGAGTGTATTATTTCCCACTTGCAGTGGGCTTTCCAACTACCTTTTCAACAGAGCTAAACTGAGAGCTTCTAAGTAAGTTTTTAAACAGTTTTATACTGGATTTTTATATCAGTATCTGTGCATCTTATTCTTTATAGTAGTGTCTATTACATGCAGTTATATGAAAATGAGTGTATACTGTCCCTTTAAGTAATACAGTGGGACATGTCTTCCTATTGATACTGCCAGTCAGTGTCAGCCAGGTATGTACTTATATCCCCTTCTTTCTTACCCTTCCCACACTTTCTTGTGTTTTGTCCAACCTCACAGTCTCTAACCATCTGCCGTTGTCTCCCTGCTCCTGGGAATAATTTACACAATGCATTTACTCTTTATACAGAATGTGCCCGGCAGAATTTCTAAAATGTGTCTAGATACACTGCGTATTAAAAAGAAACTCCACTGTGGTCTTTTGTTTCCTCTTGCTGTATGAATGTAGTATATCCATGCTGATGCCTTCACTTTGAATATATCAACGTATTCACTATGTTATGACCTAGACGTGACACCTTACTCCGTCCTCAGTTACTTGAACATGTTGTATTTTTATTTTATTTCTGAATGTGTGATTTGCAGATTAACACCTCCCTCTGCTGGCCATAATCTATATTCCTAAACTTTCAGCTTCAATTACATTCTTCTCTGGAATGCTAAACAGAGACCGTTGCCTTACATGGAAGCTCTATTAATGAAATGAACTTCTGTATACTGTTTGCCTGCAATGCATAATGAGTTACAGGCTTCTTGCTGGGTTACCATTAAACCATATTGTGTATCACATTAAGAAGTGCAGGAAGTGCATTGTACGTCACGGAAAGAAATATGTAGTTTTATTTTTACCCTCTCTCACACTTTTGTCCTTTGGCTGAGAGCTCAGCTGAACTGATATCAAAATTTAAATCAGATCCTTAAATAGTACCATCCATAAGTCACATTACAATTGATGGAGGATCAGTCGTCCTTTTTATGTATATTTATCTATTCATACAGATAATTACGAGTTTTGCGGTAACAGGGGTGCGCTGCTAACGAGCAGTTTTTTTTCACCGCTCACTTAAGACAATGCTGACATTACAGGTTTTTTTTAAACCCAGCGTTAGACGCAAAAAGGTGAGCGTAGAGCAAAATTTAGCTCCACATCTCACCTCAATACCAGCGTTGCTTACGGTAGCGGTGAGCTGGCAAAACGTGCTTGTGCACGATCTCCCCATAGGAATCAATGGGGCAGAATCGGCTGAAAAAAACCTAACACCTGCAAAAAAGCAGCATTCAGCTTCTAACGCAGCCCCATTGATTCCTATGGGGAAAATACTTTTATGTCTACACCTAACACCCTAACATGAACCCCGAGTCTAAACACCCCTAATCTTACACTTATTAACCCCTAATCTGCCGCCCCCGACATCGCCGACACCTAAATTATATTATTAACCCCTAATCTGCCGCTCCGGACACCGCCGCCACCTAAATTATCCCTATGAACCCCTAATCTGCTGCCCCCAACACCGCCGCCACCTACATTATATTTATTAACCCCTACTCTGCCGCCCCCAATGTCGCTGCCACCTAACTACACTTATTAACCCCTAATCTGTCGCCGCCACTATAATAAAGTTATTAACCCCTAAATCTAACCCTAAATCTAACCCCACCTAACTTAAATATAATTTAAATAAATCTTAATAAAATTCCTATCATTAAACCCTTAACGACCAATGACGTATGGGGTACGTCCTGCAAAAAAATGCAGTTAACGACCAAGGACGTACCCTGTACGTCGTTGGTCTTTGAAAGCAGTGGAAGCAAACCTGATCACTTCCAACTGCTTTCATGTTATAGCAGTGATGCCTCGATATTGAGGCATCCTGCTATAAAAAAATGTAGCCGTCCGATGCAGAGAGAGCCACCCTGTGGCCCTCTCTGCATCGGCCATTGATGGCCATGTTCGTTGGTGGGTGGGAGCTTACCCAGGGAGGCGGGTGGGCGGCCATCGGTGGGAAGGGGGGTGGGATCGAGTGCGGGCGCGCGCGTGCGTGCACGGGAGCAGCCGCGCGGGCGGGTGGGAACCCTACACTATGGAACAATGGTAGTACTCGGTGGGAGCACAAGGTGGTACTCGGTGGGAGTGAGGGTGGGCATTTAAAAAATGTTTAGCGATCTGGCAGGGGTTGGGGGGTTGGGGGTTGAGGGAGGGCAGCTACACTACAGAAAATAGTATTTTTAAAAAAATAAATTAAAAAAAACATATTTGATTTCAAACTGGGCACTGGCAGACAGCTGCCAGTACCCAATATGGCGCAATAAGGCAGAGAGAGGGGGGGTTAGAGAGCTGTTTGGGGGGGATCAGGGAGGTTGGGGGCTAAGGGAGGATACTACAGAACAGAATTATTATTTAAAAAAAAAAAAAACCAAAAAAACTCTTATTTTAGTACTGGCAGACTTACTGCCAGTACTTAAGATGGCGGGGACAATTGTGGGGTGGGGGAGGGAAGAGAGCTGTTTGGGAGGGATCTGGGGGTGTGATGTGTCATGTGGGAGGTTGATACCTACACTAAAGCTAAAATTAACTCTGCAAGCTCCCTAAAAGCTCCCTAATTAACCCCTTCACTGCTGGGCATTATACACGTATGGTGCGCAGCGGCATTTAGCTGCCTTCTAATTACCAAAAAGCAAAGCCAAAGCCATATATGTCTGCTATTTCTGAACAAAGGGGATCCCAGAGAAGCTTTTACAACCATTTATGCCATAATTGCACAAGCTGTTTGTAAATAATTTTAGTGAGAAACTTAAAATTGGGAACATTTTACGTTTTATTTTTATTTGTTCGCATTTGGCGGTGAAATGGTAGCATGAAATATACCAAAATGGGCCTAGATCAATACTTTGGGTTGTCTACTACAAGTTGTTTGTAAATAATTTCAATGAGAAACCTAAAGTTTGTGAAAACATTTGTGAAAAAGTGAACATTTTTTTTTATTTGATCGCATTTTGTAGTGAAATGGTGGCATGAAATATACCGAAATGGGCCTAGATCAATACTTTGGGATGTCTTCTAAAAACTATATACATACATGTCAAGGGATATTCAGGGATTCCAGACAGATATCAGTGTCCCAATGTAACTAGCGCTAATTTTGAAAAAAAGTGGTTTGGAAATAGCAAAGTGCTACTTGTATTTATTGCCCTATAACTTGCAAAAAAAGCAAAGAACATGTAGACATTGGGTATTTCTAAACTCAGGACAAAATTTAGAAACTATTTAGCATGGGTGTTTTTTGGTGGTTGTAGATGTGTAACAGATTTTGGGGGTCAAAGTTAGAAAAACTGTGTTTTTTTCCATTTTTTCCTCATATTTTATACTTTTTTTTATAGTAAATTATAAGATATGATGAAAATAATGGTATCTTTAGAAAGCCCATTTAATGGCAAGAAAAACGGTATATAATATGCGTGGGTACAGTAAATGAGTATGAGGAAAATTACAGCTAAACACAAACCGCAGAAATGTAAAAATAGCCTTGGTCCCAAACGGACAGAAAATGGAAAAGTGCTGTGGTCATTAAGGGGTTAACTAAATGATTCCTATTTAAAACTAATTACTTACCTATAAAATAAACCCTAAGCTAGCTACAATATAACTAATAGTTACATTGTAGCTATCTTAGGATTTATATTTATTTTACAGGCAACTTTGTATTTATTTTAACTAGGTACAATTGTTATTAAATAGTTATTAACTATTTAATAACTACCTAGTTAAAATAAAGACACATTTACCTGTAAAATAAACCCTAACCAAGATCGTGTCCCTTGAATTCCGATTGGCTGATAGGATTCTATCAGCCAATCAGAATTAAGGTAGGAAAATTTTATTGGCAGATCCAATCAGCCAATAGGATTGAGCTTGCATTCTATTGACTGTTCCAATCAGCCAATAGAATGCAAGCTCAATCCTATTGGCTGATTGGATCAGCCAATAGGATGTTTCCTACCTTAATTCCGATAGGCTGATAGAATTCTATCAGCCAATCAGAATTCAAGGGACACCATCTTGGATGATGTCATTTAAAGGAACCGTCATTCGGCGTGTAGTCGTCGGTTTGGATGGATGCTCCGCGTCGGCTGGCTTCAAGATGGACCCATTCCGGATGGATGAAGATAGAAGATGCCGCCTGGATGAAGACTTCTGCCCGTCTGGCGGTCCTCTTCTGCCCGGATCGGATGAAGACTTCTGCCCCTCTGGAGGACCACTTGTGCCCGGCTGGGTGAAGACATCTCACGGTAGGGTGATCTTCAAGGGTGTAGTGTTAGGTTTTATTAAGGAGGGATTGGGTGGGTTTTAGAGTAGGGTTGGGTGTGTGGGTGGTGGGTTTAATGTTGGGGGGGTATTGTATTTTTTTTTACAGGTAAAAGAGCTGATTACTTTGGGGCATTGCCCCGCAAAAAGCCCTTTTAAGGGCTATTTGTAATTTAGTATAGGGTAGGGATTTTTATTATTTTGGGGGGCTTTTTTATTTTATTAGGGGGATTAGATTAGGTGTAATTAGTTTAAAATTCTTGTAATTATTTTATTTTTTTCTGTAATTTAGTGGGGGTTTTTCGTACTTTAGTTTATTTTATTTAATTGTAGTTAATTGTAGGTAATTTAGTAAATTTATTTAATGACAGTGTAATTGTAATTTAGGTTAGGATTTATTTTACAGGTACTTTTCTATTTATTTTAGCTAGGTAGTTATTAAATAGTTAATAACTATTTAATAACTATTCTACCTAGTTAAAATAAATACAAAGTTGCCTGTAAAATAAAAATAAATCCTAAAATAGCTACAAATGTAACTATTAGTTATATTGTAGCTAGCTTAGGGTTTATTTTATAGGTAAGTATTTAGTTTTAAATAGGAATCATTTAGTTAATGAAAGTAATTTTATTTTGTTTTATTTAAATTATATTTAAGTTAGGGGGGGTTAGACTTAGGGTTAGACTTAGGTTTAGGGGTTAATAAATTTAATATAGTAGCGGCAACGTTGGGGGTGGCAGATTAGGGGTTAATAAATGTAGTTAGGTGTCTGCGATGTTAGGGACGGCAGATTATGGGTTAATAAAATTTAACTAGTGTTTGCGAGGCAGGAGAGCGGCGGTTTAGGGGTTAATATATTTATTAAAGAGGCGGCGATGTCCGGTCGGCAGATTAGGGGTTAAAAACTTTATTTAAGTGTTTCCGATGTGTGGGGGGGCCTCGGTTTAGGGGTTAATAGGTAGTTTATGGGTGTTAGTGTACTTTTTTCACTTTAGTTAAGAGTTTTACGTTACGGTGTTAGACCATAAAATTCTTAACTACTGACTTTTAAATGCGGTAGGAGTCTTGACAGGAGAGGTTCTACCGCTCACTTCTTCCAAGACTCGTAATATTGTTACGTTAGGCAAGTACCATTGAAAAGATAGGATACACAATTTACGTAAGGGGATTTGCGGTAAGCTTGAGTCGCGGAAGAAAAGTAAGCGATACACCTGTACCTGCCAGACTCGTAATACCAGCGGGCGTTAAAAAGCAGCGTTGGGACCTCTCAACGCTGCTTTTTAAGGCTAACGCAAGACTCGTAATCTAGTCAATATTTTTTTTTCTTTTAACTATCACAAAGGTTAAATTGGCTTTTATTTTTTGTTGTATTGGATGGTTCCTCAATGCAGCAGAAGTAATGGGCACATCTTGTAAGGTTGATGAAAAATGGCTGAGGACACGAATACGTTCAGAATCAAAGTAAATTCAAAACCCAAACCAGTCAAAGACCTGCCAATCTCTTATTACGGAATAGCCCTGGTCAGCAACTTGACAACAGAATGCAGGACCATGTAACACTCACAAAAAGACCAGATAAGTAACATGGAAACAGCAGGAGACACTTGGCACAAGAACAGGAGCCATTTGCAGCAAGAAAGAAAAATTGCAAATGCAGCTTCCTTCCAATGGTGTCACGCCTCCCAGACAGGTGCTTTTTATTTAAATCATTAGCAACAGGGGGTAAAAGCCCCATATGCACATTTTCTATTCATATCTAGGCATAAGCACCAGCACTACCCTGGAAACTCTCATGGACATTAGCCTCACGCAAATGGAAACAGTAAATAACCTTATCTATGTTTCTGTGGCTTCTTAAAACTTTAAGACAAAGCACATGAGGTCTGGGCTAGTTAGCTTTGGGAAGTGCCACCCTAATCAGATGTGAACAGCATTGCAAAAACAAATATTTGTAATGAACTATGGACACATATGAACAAGCTAAAGATGCATTTGCCGCCTCCTGACCCTTTCCACATAGACAGCTAATGTTCCAGATCAAGACATAGAACATTTAAGGGCTAAGCTAATTTACCCATGTAGTATGCCAACTCATATTCTTAATTTTCCAAGACTTAGTTATTTCGCATGGTACCTCAAGAGTGCAGAAAAGTGGAAAGTCCCTTTGTTTAGAATGAGAGCCATAACTCACCTACAAAATTATAAACCTGTCTCACACCTAAAGTGAGGAACCTACTGAAAGGGATAATAATGCATTATGAATAAAAACATAGATGATTTCTAACTTTATTAGCAATAGTGTGGAAATAAAAATTAGGCTACAATAACTGTATGCTGTATGCTTAGATTTTCCAAAGAATTTTGTGTTTAAATTAAGGAACTTAAAAATACAGTAAATTGTTAGCACATAGATAATGGTTCTAAAGACAGAGAGCAGAAAGGGATCATAAAGTAAATATGATAACTCAATTTCATCAGTTGTGGGACCTGTTCATTTCTTAATATTCATTAAGATTGAGATAAGGGATTAGAAAATAGATTTGTGTAGTGTTTCCATTTTTTCTGATGATACTAATTATTGTCAGGTAAATTAATCTAACAGGATGTACTTGCTATCCAAAAGTTATAGCCTGATGAAACAGTGTGTAACACTGAGAAACGCGTTGCTGTTGTTTTTATCATTTTAATAAACTTTTAAAATAAGTTTTCAACCCTCTTCCTGCTGCCGATTATTATTTCCAAAATTTGGGACTTATCCACCTATTCGGAGCTGTGGACTCTCTTCCCAGGCCTCTGGATTTGTGGGACTGACCATCGCTGTACAGATCTCCTCTGTGGTTTCTCTGGACTCTCCCTGGTGAGACGAGGATTCCTCTTCTATCTATTGGTCTACCGGACGACGTGTGGTTCCGGACTGCTGGTATTGCACATCTGTGCTTTACACTTTGTGAGTAGGATTCTTCTACCATTCCTGTTCCTGTTTTCCCTGATCCCAGGCGCCTCTTACAAGTACTGTAGTGACGTTTCCTGCCACTAGAGTATTTTTTTGTCTATAGTTTTTGCTATCCAAAAGGATGAGATGGTAAATGGTAAATGGCATATGAGGTTTAAAGGGACAGTCAAGTCCAAAATAAACTTTCATGATTCAGATAGGGCACTTAATTTTAAACAACTTTCCAATTTACTTTTATCACCAATTTTGCTTTGTTCTCCTGGTATTCTTAAATGAATGCTAAACCTAGGCGGTTCATATGTTAATTTCTTAGACCTTGAAGGTCGCTTCTAAGCTGAATGCATTTTGATAGTTTTTCACCATAAGAGGATGTTAGTTCATGTGAGTCATATAGATAACACTGTGCCCACGCACATGGAGTTACCTAGGAGTAAGTACTGATTGGCTAAAATGCAAGTCTATCAAAATAACTGAAATAAGGGGGCAGTCTGTAGAGGTGTAGATTCAAGATAATTATAGAGGTAAAAAGTGTATAAATATAACTGTGTTGGTTATGAAAAACTAGGGAATGGGTAATAAGGGGATTATCTATCTTTTAAAATAATAAAAATTCGGGTGCAGACTGTCCATTTAACAGAAATACATGTAAAATTGTGTGTTATAAAGTCCTTAAAATATATGAAAGAAAACAGTAAACATGGTATTTGGGAAAAGAAGAGGCAGTCCCTCTTCTTAGTTTTCTGAGACAACATAGGATCAAACCTGTGAAAACATGAGAAGAGAGAAGGTTGCACATTATTTGTGAACTATGGCTATGAGATACATATGGAACTTTCATTTTATGAACCTCTTAAGTTTGGTACATTAAGGCCTAGATAACAAGTGGACAATTATTTATAGCTCAGGACATTTTACTCATATTGGGACCCTGCATTAAGAATAGTGCACAACCTGATATTACAAGTTAATGTTTAAAGACATTAACCAGAGAAGTCCTCATAAGTGGTGAATTATGTGTTGCTCTGAAAATGTTAGCATGCCTGGAGACCTGAAGTAAAGTGTTAGGGCTAGAATAAAACTATAACAAAACACATGTATAACATAAAAAATAAAGTATTTCACAAACTTATATATATATATATATATATATATATATATATATATATATATATATATATATATATATATATATATATATATATATATATACACACACACACATTAAATGTAATAAATTGACTTTTTAACAGTAAAAATAAAATAACAGTGATTTTAAGGGATAAGACAGGGTGCTGAATTGGATTTGCATATATTTATGTGTATATGTGTAGGTATGTGTGTACATATATATGTGCACACATACACATATATATATATACCTTTGAGCCCTTCCCAGTCCAACACCTTGTCATATACCATATTCCTTCAAATCACTATTAAAAAAACTAATTGTGATAGGTAAATAAACATGATGAAAGAATTTTTTAGAGTACAATGTGCCTTAAAATATGACCATCTGAATTGTTATTTGTAATTACAATTAAGCAATTGGGCATTACAAATATGCATTATAAAATTACCCAAATAGTATGAAAACGTTAACTACACTTGTCATACATTTATATTAGTGGTTAATATCAAATATATAAATACTGTTTTGACTATCTGCCATGTTTTACTTTCACTTTAGCTGCTTATTGGTTGGTCCTGTGGAAGTCTGTGAAATGTTTTCCTTTTCAAGCTGCAGTTCTTCAAATGGATTGCAACTGCTTAGAAAACCAAGCAAAACAATCACCCAAGCTACAGTTCTTCAAATGTATTGCAACTGCTTAGAAAACCAAGCAAAACAATCACCTAAGCTACAGTTCTTCAAATGTATTGCAACTACTTAGAAAACAAGCAAAACAATCACCCAAGCTACAGTTCTTCAAATGGATTGCAACTGCTTAGAAAACCAAGCAAAACAATTAACCAAGCTGCCATGCAATGCTTTCATACAGGAATTCTGCGGTTCTGATATACCATCAGCATAAACTACAAAACAGTTTAATTGTCACTCTACAACCAACCAATCAGTCTCTCTGGTAGGTTTTTCTTAATCACAATACACATCAGAACTGAGTAATCTGTCATCTGTAATATCTTGTACAATTTTTTCAAGATAGGACCATTAAGAATATGCCTGTATTTTTTTTTTTTTCTTTTTACAAAAAGTGGTAAACAAACATTCAGGGGCCGAATTATCAAGCTCTGAATGGAGCTTGATGCCCCTGTTTCCGCGTGAGCCTTCAGGCTCGCCGGAAACAGTAGTCTAAAGACCGCTGCTCCATAACTGGTCCGCCTGCTCTGAGGCTTCGGACATCAATCCGCCCAATCCTATCCGATCGCGCTGATTCACACCCCCTGCTAATGGCCGATTGGCCGCTAATCTGCAGGGGGCGGCATTGCACAAGCAGTTCACAAGAACTGCTTGTGCAATGATAAATGCCAACAGCGTATGCTATAGGCATTTATCCATGTGCGGTGGACATGATACGCTACATTGTATCATATCCGTCCGCACTTTAATAAATCAGCCCCTAAGACTATTTATGACAATTTTTTTTCTTTCTCTTTCCCCAGATTCTGGGGGGGGGGAAGGTTTCTGGTTAACAATGTAATGAGCTTTAGGTATTTTCTTCAATAAACAAATTCAAGACAGACGCATTTTCTTTTTACATTCAGTCAAGATTTAGGAAATAGAATTAAGATTCTATGGCTACTGTAACAAATGGATGTGATCTTTTATCATTACTGTTTATAATCTCAAAATGATCGTTACTATTTAGTAACATGGTGCTTTCTATGACATCAGTTGGTATTTTTAATGGCGAGTAAGCATGAAACAAAACAGCTATGTAACACTACATACATGTGATATTTGCTTAAACCAGTTCAATGTATAATTATGTATATGTATTTATTAGATATGTGCGATTCGGTTCGGTTCGATTTGGAAATTCGGCAAATTCAGCGATTCGGATCGAACCGAATTTCCGAATTAAAATTCTGCCGAATTTTCCGAATTGAACCAAATTAGTTTGAATCGATTCGTAAATTCGGGATGGCCATTGGATTACACTAGTATTGTACAGTATGTTAGGTTAACACCTAATATTCAATATAATACTAGTCTAATCCCACCAAACACTTACCGAAATGCCGAATTTCCGAACCGAATCCAGCCGAATTTCTTCGAATCCGAAACAAATCGATTCAGAATTTTCCGAATTCGAATCGATCCGAACCAAATTTTTTCGCCATGCACATGTCTAGTATTTATGAGTATCTGAAGAAATATTTGGTTCACTATAGTTCCAGCCTAAAAACAGACATGTGAAAAACAAGCTTAAACAGTCCCTTTAAGATAGGACCACTGTGTTACAATAGTTTACAAAATAAGATTTATTTATTTTGTTTACCAACTAATACATATTTGTCATATACGGAATAGCATGACATAAATGGTCACTTATTTTATTTTTATTCTTCACATTGTCTGATTGCTATAATCTGGAGATTTGCTTGTGTGGCCTGGGTCTTTTCTTCTCTCTGCTGCAGTTTGACATTAGAGTAAAACTGAGCCCAAGGAGAAATTATGTAATTAGCAGGAGAAAGACCAGGGCCTTTATATATACGTTACCATAATTTCACAAGAAGCTTAAAGGGACATATTACTAAAAAAATGTTTTATTGTGCATCTGAAAGAGCATCAGTTAACCCCTTCAATGCGCATGACTAGCTATAGATTGTCATGCACATCACAACCTGCAGGCGCATGACAAGTCCTCTTTGTCATACAGGCTTCATGGGAGTGCCAGTGACGTCACCACGTACGCACGCGGCAACATCACAAAGGGGCTGAACCAAGTAGCTGCAAGCGAGCTGGGTGGGGTTGAGGATATTCAAACCCCTTAATCTCAGCACTCTAAGCAGGTATAAACCTCCAAGACCCTATTAAAAGAGAGTCCTTCTCCTAAAAAATATATATACATTTTGTCTGTAGTTAGGCAATCGCTGTGGTAACCGTGAACGCCCTGCAAGGAGAAAAGTGCTTTTATTTCTGTACTGTAAAATGGGGCCTCTCTAATCTATATTATAACCCCCAAAAACCTGTATGGGCCCCTTTTTCACAAGTGGCTACCCTTGATGACAATTTAATAAGGTGATCACATTAACAGTAATGGTCACTTGGCTAAAACCATTACAAAAATTATACATATTTTTTTTACAGTTTTTACTCAGCTATCTCACATGTCATGAATCAATATAATAATGGCATATTGTGAATCTGCTGGGGCTGCTAAAAAATCTATATAATTTGTGTGGGTCACTCACTGAAATTTAACTTACAATAGGCTTTAAATGTAGGTAGCTAAAAAAGCTCAAATTTGACTGTGGTGAAAAAAAGAATTAGCAGTGAAAGGGGCCTATTTATTAAAGGTCTTGCGGACCTGATCCGATAGTGCAGCAGATCAGGTTCGCAAGACCTCGCTGAATGCGGAGAGCTCTTGTGAGCTGCTAGTGCAACACCGCCCCCTGGAGACTCGCGGCCAATGGGCCGCCAGCAGGAGGGTGTCAATCAACCCGATCGTACTCGATCGGTTTGATTTCCGGTGATTCCTATCCGCCTCATCAGAGCAGGTGGACAGGGTTATGGAGCAGCAGTCTTGAGACTCGCCAGAAACACGGGCCCACAAGCTCCGTTTGGAACATGATAAATGGGCCCCAAAGTGTTAAACATGTTTAAAATATTTTTGAAATAAAAGGTTTAATTAAAAGCTTGTTTACATTTTCAGGTGAAACCAATATGTAGTGCTTGTTTATGAAAACCCTGCACAATGGCTGATATAGATTAGGTTTATTCTGTACATTCTGAAATATTCTCTTTTGGATAGATCAGAGAAACTCTTTGAGTATCATGTCCCTTTAATAATCACCTGCAATAGAAAATTAAAAAAAAAAAAAAAGAATATTTCAGTTATCACCACAGAGAAACATTTTACAAATATTCTCTATAAACTGGTCCCTTGACCCATCATCCCTGAGCAGGTAAGAGCCTACAGAATCTTACCTAGTTCCTCATCTGGTTAACTGTAAAAGGGAATTCAAATAGGAGTTTTAATCCCTATATAGCAGTCTTCATAAAATTCTATAACAGCACAGAAAGTAGAGTTAATTTAACTCATCTTTTCACTGTCATAAGTTACACATATATTAATGCGACAGCACAAGGAAATGTATTAACACTTTCTTTATTGCCAGACAGCAGACTGTAGTACATTGCACAAGAAAGCAAAGCTGTAGTATTTGAAAGGGAATTTTGCATGGAAAGGGTTACAGCACATCAGGATGGCAGTTGTGTATAAAACAGACCTTTTCACTTGTGCTGAATTACAGACCACACAAAACGTACTAATAAAAGCCAGCTGGTACTAGCCCTCTGCCACCAATAGAAACCTATGTCTCTGAGCTGTCTTTTTCTATTTCAGGTCATACTTAGCAAACTCGCTGCTACAAAGTGCTCAGTGACTGCCCATCTAAATTGTCTGCTATATCAAGCAAATGTTCTTATTACCTGTCTACTGCTTATAAGAAGAGGTTGGCTTATTCCTGAATGTGCTATGAGTGTAACAAATAAGGGAAAGTGTCTTATTAGGGAACTGGTACTCCATCTACATTTCTCTTTCTTACAAATATTATTCATGTCTGACTGATAACTTTCACTTTGTAAAAAGTGTTTCAGGATTTGAACAATGTTCCTTGGAGGAAATAAATAAAAAAAATGCTGTTACCAATATATATCTATAGTATTGAATTTCACATACTAAATAAAACAGATATGGAAACCAACAAAAAAAATTATAAACTTTATTTATAGTAGGAATGTGTGGGATTACCGATGACACATTGTGACCCATTGTGTAGATTTCCTGGAAATAAAAGGCCAATTATTTAAAGTTGGGGAGGTTGAGAGACGCTTTATTTATTTGCAAAAAAGAAGAAGAATATTGGCTCCCGTGTTAGTAATTAAAAAGTTCCTTTATTGAATAAGTTTAAAAGTTTGCTGCATATCTAGAGCAACAGTGGAGTAAGAACAGCATGAACTTACGCGTTTCGGCCGTGGGCCGTATTCATAGATATGACTCTCACAAGCGGAGGTATGCCTTTTAAATTGGGAAATTAACCCCTCCTACTAAAATCAATTAATGTCTAAATTGAGTATTAAAATGTAATAATACAAATTGCTCTGCTAGTATATACAAATCGATGTCAAGTTAATATTGTAATTGAAAAATATACACTAAAATTTCTAACTACAGATACATGTACCAATTGCAATAATACAGCCCAAAAAAAAAACTGATTCATTAAATTGAAATTAAACTAATTTTATAGTTGATTCTTGATACCAATACATGTACTCAAAGCAGTAACAATTTTATATAACCCAATCACAACTACACGACAACAACATCAGATTTATTGTGCAGTTGTGAAATGCATTACACTGGAGAATCTTAAAATAAGTGCATGTGATTATAGCAGCAATAATGTGCTTTCACCTTACAAGAATAGTAATTGTGAGCTCACAAAAGAATAGACATATTATTGTACAATTACACACATTTTATTTATAAATTCAGCCTAGATCAAAACAGATCCTTTTTGGATGGATCTTATAGTGTAAATGAATACAGTTCATATTCACAGTGGTTAAATAATTTGGTGGCTGGATAGGGGTAGGAAAATAATAATGATGAACGATTAATCAACTACTGGGATAGATTGAAAATAATCATTCCCAATAATTGATAATATCATACTGTGAATTGAATCCCTTAGGTACTAAAGTCTGTAATTTATGAATCCAGTACACTTCCTGGCGGGCCAAGAGTGTCATCCTATTTCCACCTCTAACTGGTGTGTGTACCACTTCGATCCATCTAAAGGTATCAACATTCTAATTGTGATCATAGATGAAGTGTTCTGAGAGTGCTGAACATTTCTAAGTTTACACTTTTATTTTATTTATATTAGATATGGACCTGTAACTAAGTGGCATGCACAGTCAAAAACTTTGTGTAATTGAATGAGAAATTACCCAGTCAAAATTTGCTACCTAAACTATGTGCGCATGTGTGTAATTAAGTAAATCGCATTCCACACATTCTTCTGAAACATGTGGAGTGCGATTATGTCACTGTGCGCATGCGCACATCGAGGTAGCAAACGTTGACAAGGTAGCAAATTTCTACACCGGCATAAATAGAGATTGCACAAAATCTTCTTTTAGAACGTTTAGTGTAATGTAGGTGTCTCTCCCTAACACCCATTGTTCCCAGTGAATCCATGCACTTGCCAACGTTCTGGAAAGTGAGATAGAATGGTTGGGGCACAGCTATACAAGCCCATGACTCTGTATTATCGGTGCCTGCTGAACTGCCTAGTCTTTCCTATAAACTCACATATTAGGGAGTGGCAAACTGAAATGGGGACTTGGGGAGCAAGCCCAACCACTTAGACTTGCAAAAAAAGAGATAATTATTACTAAGGGCCCAAAGTTCTAAACATTCCCATGTACACAAGTCTTGTCAGTCTGGTATGTTTCCTCCCGGGTGAAAATGTATAAAAAAGTGGACTGACTCTCACTGTCCAGACAAGTGGTGATTTGCCTTCTATAAGAAAGTATAGGGCTCGCTATCTTTTGAACAATCTATCTGACCACATTGAATGTGGATCTTGGCAGTATGGATGGGGACATGTTTTCAAAGCATGTTTACAACACATATACTGTGCAATCAGGAAATATAAAAATGCTTTTTGTTTATTAACAGTTTAGATAAACTATAAATAATCTATATGTAAACTAAGTTTCACTGTAAACGCAGTAGATTTCTTAAAATTGCTGATCTTGCCACGGAAAGGGAGGTGAGATAGGTATGTGTGAAAAGGTTCACCTAAGCTAGGGAATACTGTTTAGAACATCAGAAATTCCTGGCAATGTTTCCCCATTATAACATACTCTCATGGAACACCCATGGAATGCCTATATATTCAATATGTTTATGATCACCATTTTTAATAAAGAATAAAAATAATAACCTCAATAATAAACTTGCGTGTGCTGGGGGTTGTGGGTTTATTGTACATATGCATACAGTGTTTTATATATATATATATATATATATATATATATATATATATATATTATGTGTTTTAAGTAAATTTGTTACTTAAATAAATGTGTTTTTAACTTTTGTTGTGTTCTTTTCTTTTCAGGAACAAGATTTACAGGATATTAATATCCTATAGACAGTAGCTGTGGCGTTTCTGGTATTTTTAGCATTGTATTTGTATAGCACAAGTTTACAGTGTACTAAATGTATTTAGTTCTAATATCACAATGACCCTCTACCAAGCTTGCTCTGTTTTAAGAAAACATGTCTTACAATACGACCGCAATATTAGAAGTAAACCCGTTAAGTACAGTGTGAACTTCATTTCTAATACTGCAATCGTTCTATACCAATGTGTTTTTAAAATAGAACAATGTTTCTCAACTCCAGCCCTCAAGTGCACCTAACGGGTCAGATTTTCATGAATTTTCAACTAGAACACAAAGGGAAATGATCAGCTAATCAGTAACCTGCTCTCACCTGTCTGTCAACTGAATATTTCACCTATGCTCTACTTCAAATATCATGAAAATGTGGCCTGTTAGGGGCACTTGAGGACTAAAGTTCAGAAACACTGAAATAGAACACTTGGTATAGAGTAATAAAGCATTTCTCTCATTACATTACCAAAATAACATATTCCTGATGTTAGTAGCTAAAGCAAATAACCAGCAAATTCATATTACTTAATCTGGCATCAACAGAACAAGTAATAAAGAATGGAAATGAGTGCAACCTAGTCTGACACTCCACACCTGTATATTGATTGGTACAACTGGAGCAAGCACTGTCATATCCCATTAAACTACCTAAAGGGGCAGAAGGCTGAAGGTAGAAGAACAAACCTGATTGTCTCACAGGCCAACATCAGATGCTTAAAGGGACACTCAAGTAAAAATTAAACTTCATGATTCACATACAGCATGCAATTTTAAACAACGTTCCAATTTAATTCCATTAAAAGGGGCAGTCTAGTCAAAATTAAACTTTCATGATTCAGATAGGGCATGCAATTTTAAACAACTAGCAATGCACATGTGAGAGCCAATCACACAAGGCCTCTATGTGCAGCAACCAATCAGCAACTACTGAGCATATCTAAATATGCTTTTCAGCAAGTGATATCAAGAGAATGAAGCAAATGAGATAATAGAAGTAAATTAGAAAGTTGTTTAAAATGACATGCTCTTTCTAAATCGCGAAAGAAAAAAAATTGGGTTTCATGTCCCTTTAACAAAATGTGCAGTCTTTTTATATTTACACTTTTTGAGTCACCAACTCCTACTGAGCATTTGTGATTGGCTGATGACTGTCACATGATACAGGGGGAGTGGAAATAGACATAACTTTGCAATTTATTTAACAAAAATCTACTACTCATTTGAAGTTCAGACTAAGTGCTATTGCATTGTCTTCTTATCATGCATTTGTTGATTATGCAAATGTACAGTGTTGACTGGTCCTTTAATTATAGCAATCATCTTCTTCCAAAAAACAAACAAAAAAATTAAAAAAAAACTGATCAAAGTAGGAAAAGATTTTTTTTCAAATCTTCACCTAGTGACAGTCAAAATGACATCCACTCTACCCGTTTCATATGCCCACCCATATCAAGTATAAAAAACCCTATTACAGACTAATAGATTAGCATGGGGATACACTCTTGTGACCACTTACTTATTTAAAGAAAACACCATATACCAACAATAGGCACTAATTAACGCTCCCACTCGAGCATTCACTGCTTTAGAAGCAAGCTTTTAGCACTCGTCAAGTTACACTCGTATTATGAGTTGAAAGCAAACTGGTTTTAGTCACACGCTAACCCAACGAGTGCAAAAAGCCGAACTTAGAATATCGTGCGCAAGTTCACTTATTCCCCTATAGAAGTCAATGGAGAAAGAAAATGAAAAAACATAACACCCCACTCCCACACAAACCCATTGCATGTTCTCAAGGGTGCTAACCCGTTATAAAAACATTAATATTTCACATTCCAATGTTCTTCACATAACAGAATATATTCTACTTATTCATAAATAAATATTTATATATATATATATATATATATATATATACACACACATACAGTATATAATATATATATATATATATATATATATACACAGTATATATATATATATATATATATATATATATATATATATATATATATATATATATATAATGGTATTTTTTGGAAAAGTTTACTTCTAGCACAAGTAATGCTCTAGTGAAAGCGCTAAATAGCGATCCACTCGTAATCTGGCCCAAAATCATTAAAAAATTATTTTTATTGTATTTAGGTCTGTTTTTTGCAGCACATTGGTCTATTGAGTGCTGTGGCATTGTGACCTCTAATTGTGTGTATACAGCAAAAATATTTACTTAAACTTAATATAACTTTTCAGCTAAAACAAAATCTGGATGCCAAAAGAACCCACTTTGCCAAATTGAGGCCAAATTCTATAATAATTGTTTAATTCCAACAAAGGATAATAGTTCAGTATCATTATTATTATTAGAGAAAAAGTGTAATGCCTTAGTAAGAAAACATTACATTAAAATGAAAGAAAGTCTTAAAAAACAACCAAATACATGAGACAGCATGACATATGATAACAAAATGTATGCTTACCTGATAAATGTATTTATTTCCGGATATGGACAGTCCACAACATCATCAATTACTAGTGGGAATATCACTCCTGGCCAGCAGGAGGAGGCCAAGAGCACCACAGCAAAGCTGTTAAGTGTCACTCCCCTACCTATAATCCCCAGTCATTCATCTGAGACAGCATGACATATGATAACAAAATGTATGCTTACCTGATAAATGTATTTATTTCCGGATATGGAGAGTCCACAACATCATCAATTACTAGTGGGAATATCACTCCTGGCCAGCAGGAGGAGGCCAAGAGCACCACAGCAAAGCTGTTAAGTGTCACTCCCCTACCTATAATCCCCAGTCATTCATCTGAAGGGAAATGGAAAAAGGAATAACACAAAGGTGTAGAGGTGCCTGAGGTTTAGTAAAAAAAAAAAAAAAACTCTCCATATCCGGAAATAAATAAATTTATCAGGTAAGCATAAATTTTGTTTTCTTTCCTAAGATATGGAGAGTCCACAACATCATCAATTACTAGTGGGAACCAATACCCAAGCTAGAGGACACAGATGACTAGGGAGGGAGAACAAGACAGGCAGGCCTAAATAGAAGGCACCACCGCTTGAAGAACCTTTCTCCCAAAAAAAAAGACTCAGCTGAGGAAAAAGTATCAAATTTGGAAAAAGTATGCAGAGAGGACCAAGTAGCAGCCTTGCAAATCTGTTCCACAGAAGCTTCATTTTTGAAAGCCCAAGAAGAGGAGACAGCCCTCGTGGAATGAGCCGTAATTCTCTCAGGAGGCTGCTGACCAGCAGTCTCATAAGCAAAACGAATTATACTTCTCAACCAGAGAGAAAGAGAAGTAGCAGTAACTTTCTGACCTTTACGCTTTCCAGTGAAACAAACAAACTGGACAGAGGACTGGCAAAAATTCTTAGTCGTCTGAAGGTAAAATTCTAGAGCATGTACAACATCCAAGTTGTGTAAAAAACGTTTCTTATGGGAAGAAGGGTTAGGACATAGAGAAGGAACAACAATTTCCTGATTAATATTTCTATCTGAAAGCACTTTAGGGAGAAATCCCACTTTAGTACGAAGAACCGCCTTATCAGCATGAAAAATAGGGTAAGGCGAATCACACTGCAAAGCCGAGAGTCCAAGACTTTCTGAGCAGAGGAAATAGCAATAAGAAACAAAACCTTCCAAGATAACAACTTAATATCTATGGAATGCAATGGCTCAAACGGAGCCTGCTGCAAAACTTAAGAACAAGGTTAATGCTCCAAGGAGGAACAACATACTTAAACACAGGCCTGATTCTGACCAAGGCCTGACAAAAGGATTGAACATCTGGCACATCCGCCAGACACTTATGCAACAAAATAGATAATGCAGAAATCTGACCCTTCAGAGAACTGGCTGATAATCCTTTCTCCAGATCTTCCTGGAGAAAAGACAAAATCCTAGGAATCCTGACCCTATTCCAAGAGAAGCCCTTGGATTCACACCAATAAAGGTATTTACGCCATACCTTATGGTAAATCTTTCTAGTAACAGGCTTGCGAGTCTGAATCATGGTCTCAATGACCGACTTAGACAGAACTAAGCGCTGAATCTCCAAGCAGCTTCAGAGAAACAAGATTTGGATGAAGGAATGGACCCTGAGTTAGAAGGTCCTTCCTCAGAGGCAGCCTCCTAGGTGGAAGAGATGACATCTTCACAAGGTCTGCATACCAGATCCTGCGAGGCCACGCAGGAGCTATTAGAATTACTGATACTCTCTCCTGTTTGATACGAGCAATGACTCATGGAAGGAGAGCAAACGGAGGAAACAGATATACCAGACTGGAATCTCAAAGAATGCCAGAGCATCTATCAGGGCGGCCTGCGGATCTCTCGACCTTGAACTGTACCTTGGAAGCTTGGCGTTCTGCAGAGACCCCATCAGATCCAACTCTGGCATTCCCCATTTGAGGGTTAACCTGGAGAACACCTTCGGATGGAGTGCCCACTCCCCGGGATGAAATGTCTGTCTGCACAGGAAGTCCGCTTCCCAGTTGTCCACACCTGGAATGTGGATGGCAGAAAGACAACAATTGTAAGCTTCCGCCCACTGAACAATCCGAGCCACCTCCTTCATTGCTAAGGAACTCTGAGTTCCTCCCTGGTGGTTGATGTAAGCCACTGAAGTGATATTGTCCGACTGGAACCTGATAAACCAGCCTAAGGACAACTGAGACCAAGCCATCAGAGCATTGTAAATCACTCTTAACTCCAAGATATTTATGGGGAGAGCAGACTCCTCCCAAGTCCATAGTCCCTGCGCCTTTAACGAGTCCCAGAATGCTCCCCAGACCCGCAGGCTGGCACCCGTGGTTAAAATCACTCAGGAAGGTCTCCAGAAGCATGTGCGCCGAGACAGATGCTCCTGAGAAAGCCACCACGGGAGAGAGTCTCTTGTCGACTGATCTAGATCTATCCTCAGTTAAAAATTAAAAAATAAATGCCTGAGCCACCAATAGAGAGTTAACTCATTCCTGCCCATGAAGATTAACCCCTTAAGTCTCTTAACCCACATACAAATTAAGTGCCTGCCCACTGCCTATAAATAATCCTCTATGAAGGATTTAAGTCCCAAAGTAAAGTAAAGAGAGTCTCTTTAACCCCTTCAGTGCAAGTCTCCCAGCCCCAGAAGACAAAATCATTTACCTGCACATCTAGCTGTCATGCAGGAAGACAGCTTACAAGGCGTGAAAGGACATTTACTCCTTACAGAGACCTGTAGAAAAAGAAAGAACTATACTAGGGCAGAAAAATGTTAGGAAAACGAAGCAAGGTCCACCTCACAAGCTCCTAACTGCTTTAAAGCCACCACTACCCTACTGAAGAGATTAACATGGACTACGGCTAGACCCCAAAAAATATTGCTTGTAGCAAAGGAAAAAAAAATTCTTCAGACACTAAAACTTCCCCTCCTCCATTGACAGAGGCAAAGAGAATGACTGGGGATTATGGGTAAGGGAGTGACACTTAACAACTTTGCTGTGGTGCTCTTTGGCTCTGCCTGCTGGCCAGGAGTGATATTCCCACTAGTAATTGACGACGTTGTGGACTCTCCATTTATTTAGGAAAGAAAAGTAATTTTGCTGGCTACTAAAATACATGCAAATGCATTTTATCCAATTCTGATGAAGATGTGGATGGCAGAAACAAAAAAAAACCCCAACAATATAAGGGCTTTAGGAATAGACTGTATTCTAAGACAGAGATGAAGTTTTTTATACAGGGAGTATATCAGGTAGGTAAATGGTAGCACAAGTATATTAAATGGTTGTTATCTCCTTCTTTATAACTAAATTACCAACTATTTCTAAATGATACTGCTTAGCTAATATACCCCTAGCTTCCCCTAGATTAACTGTGCTGTGATCATTGAGGGTTAATGGAGCCACTGGACCATAAGTGTTTTTTTAAGTGGAAAATAATAAAGCATATTTCTCGTGCGGAAACATAGGAAGACAGGTCTGCAAGTCCTAATGTAATCCCATTAAGTCTCTGAATTTGCTCTAGGGTGAAGTAAATGTTAAAAATAAAAGAAAGAAACATGCTAATATCATGAATAATTAAGCATCACAACAGCCGCTACAACAAAACAGCATTAACAAAAACGAGTTTTCTTGCTTATGAAGTGCAGCAGGTCATTTCTAATTAAGTGCCCCATGCGTCCATAAAAACAATTACATTTTTATCACAACCTTATTAGCTTTCTTCTGGGGTAAAATCGCAAGTAAGAAGCAAGTACATATTCTGCTGCTGAATGAACTGAGAAAATGGGATTCTTTGAATGCCGAGGGGTCTTAATTATATGAGTAAACAATCAAATATATGCATTATAGCAGAATGCTTGCAGGGAATATGTGAGCTAAGGGGTTATTTGGTTCTGTTTGGGTTACAAAAAAGCATTTATAAAGCAGATCGCATTAACCCCATCAGAGACTAGAATGCAGCATCTGCATCACTAAAAGGGTTATGAGAACAGCCTTTTACACCAGTTTAAAATAAATATGTTTTCTTGCAGAATTCAGCACAAGTAATGGGCACAGAGAGGTTTGAACAACTGTGTAAGAGAAGGATATACAGCTCAAATACATAAAAATAGGAATGTTTTAAATCTTTACTACAAGAATTTTAGTTATTTCAAACAGAAACAACACACAGATATTAAAAAAGTTTCATTTTACGTTTATTTATGTTAAGTTGTTACGCAAACAGATAAACAGGTATTTGTGTTATTAAAAGGGTGATCAGTAGAAATGTAATAAGCCTGATAATAATAGAGAGATGTATGAGTGAGAGCTCTATGTTAAATAACAGTCAATAAAACTTAAAGGGACATGAAACCCAAAAATGTTCTTTCATGATTCAGATAGAGAATACAAATTTTAATCAACTTTCTAATTTGCTTCTATTATCTAATCTCTTTTACTCTCTTGGTATCATTTGTTAAAGGAGAAGCAATGCACTAATGGTTTCTAACTGAACACATGGGTGAGCCAATCACAATCAATATATATATGCAGCCACCAATCAACAGCTAGAACCTAGGTTCTCTGCTGCTCCTGAACTTGCCTAGATAAACCTTTCAGCAAAGGATAACAAGAGAAGGAAGCCAATTAAATAATAGAAGTAAATTGGAAAGGTGTTTGAAATTGTATTCTCTATCTGAATTATGAAAGAAAAATTTGGGTTTCATGTCCCTTTAAATGTAATGTTGGTTAGTAGTACAGCTGTGCATACAAATAGGCTAAACTGAAGAAGATACAGGTAGGTGCACTGCTTTCAATGGGAAGCACCTGGGATGGCAGTCTGTAACATGCTAACAGCCTCACTGGATGGGCTTATATTGAAATGTAAAATATGCATAACTCACTTCAGGTTTAGCGCAGTTGGTCTAAAGCGGGGTCGAGTTAGCTCGCAAGGGATAAGTGATTTTTTATTCAGTGCGCTCCATTGAAGTCTATGGGGAGAAGAAGTTAACGCAATCACCATCAGGGCTGGCTCATGATATTGTACTGCCTGGGTCCGAGAATGCAATGACACCCCCAGTAGTAACATTACTGATTAGCATATCAACCTAACCCACTGACCTAAGTCAGCCTGCCTACCTGCATGCAACCAATGCTTATGCACAATTACGCAATAAGTGTAAAGGAAGAGATGCCCTTGTCCCACCTTGAATGTCTCCCCTTTCCAGTTCTGTGTATTTGTGCATGAGGTTATGCTGCTGGGAGTCTGCAACTTTACCCATGGAGACAGAGGACAGGAATGGTCTGGGTCTGACAGTGACTGAATCTGTCACTTAAGTGGTGCCCCTTGTCAAGTGCTGCCTGGACCCACTTGGTCCCATGGTTGAACTGGCCCTGATCACCATATCCGAAGTCCTGAAGTTAGCGCACATCGGGTC